>NW_025064251.1:0-6284 GCF_018152265.1 Drosophila ficusphila
TATCTATCTAGCTACATCATTGGTTTATTTTCGAATTTTTGGTCAATGTTTCGTCATTTTTACTGACCCCCGACCTGTCAAAATTTGCAAAAAATGGGTTTGCAGAAAAGTGACCAGATCCCAGCACTGCTTAGCCATAACTTTTGAAATTTTTACCCGATTTAAAATTGGAATACCTCTCTGAATTTATTATTCGAATATCTATCTAGCTGCATTATTGGTTTATTTTCAGATTTTGCATTCAATATTTGTAATTTTTTATGACCCCGACCTGTCAAAATTTGCAAAAAATGGGTTTGCAGAAAAGTGACAAGATCCCAGCACTGCTTAGCCCAAACTTTTGAATCTTTTACCCGATTTAAAAGAAGTGGAATACCTCTCTGAATATGTTGTTAAAATATCTATCTAGCTGCATTATTGGTTTATTTTCAGATTTTTGGTCAATATTTTGTAATTTTTTATGACCCCCGACCTGTCAAAATTTGCAAAAAATGGGTTTGCAGAAAAGTGACCAGATCCCAGCACTGCTTATCCCATAACTTTTGAAATTTTTTACCCGATTTAAAAGTGGAATCCTCCCTGAATTTGTTATTAAAATATCTATCTAGCTACATCATTGGTTTATTTTCGAATTTTTGGTCAATGTTTCGTCATTTTTTATGACCCCCCGACCTGTCAAAATTTGCAAAAAAATGGGTTTGCAGAAAAGTGACCAGATCCCAGCACTGCTTAGCCCATAACTTTTGAAATTTTTACCCGATTTAAAAGTGGAATACCTCTCTGAATTTGCTATTCGAATATCTATCTAGCTGCATTATTGGTTTATTTTAGAATTTTTGGTCAATATTTTGTTAGTTTTTATGACCCACAGCTTGTTAAAATTTGCAAAAATGGGTTTACCCAGAAAAGTGACCAGATCCCAACACTGCTTAGCCCAAACTTTTGAAATTTTTACCCAATTTAAAAGTCAAAAGAAAATCCTCTCTGAATTTGTTGTTAAAATATCTATCTAGCTGCATTATTGGTTTATTTTCAGAGTTTTGGTCAATATTTTGTAATTTTTTATGACCCCCGACCTGTCAAAATTTGCAAAAAATGGGTTTGCAGAAAAGTGACCAGATCCCAGCACTGCTTATCCCATAACTTTTGAAATTTTTACCCGATTTAAAAGTGGAATACCTCTCTCAGTTTGTTGTTAAAATATCTATCTAGCTGCATTATTGGTTTATTTTTCGAATTTTGGTCAATATTTTGTAATTTTTTATGACCCCCGACCTGTCAAAATTTGCCAAAATGGGTTTCCAGAAAAGTGACGAATCCTCCTTTGCTTATCCCATAACTTTTGGGGTACACCCGATTTAAAGTGGAATACTTCTCTGAATTTGTTATTAAAATATCTATCTAGCTACATCATTGGTTTATTTTCAGATTTTTGGTCAATGTTTCGTCATTTTTTATGACCCCCGACCTGTATCAAAATTTGCAAAAAATGGGTTTGCAGAAAAAGTGACCAGATCCCAGCACTGCTTAGCCCATAACTTTTTGAAATTTTTACCCGATTTAAAAGTGGAATACCTCTCTGAATTTGTTATTCGAATATCTATCTAGCTGCATTATTGGTTTTTATTTTCGAATTTTTGGTCCATATTTTGTAATTTTTAGACCCCCGACCTGTCAAAATTTGCAAAAAATGGGTCTGCAGAAAAAAGTGACAAGATCCCAGCACTGCTTAGCCCAAACTTTTGAAATTTTTACCCGATTTAAAGTGGAATACCTCTCTGAATTTGTTGTTAAAATATCTATCTAGCTGCATTATTGGTTTTATTTTTTCGAATTTTGGTCAATATTTTGTAATTTTTATGACCCCCGACCTGTCAAAATTTGCCAAAAATGGGTTTGCAGAAAAGTGACCAGATCCCAGCACTGCTTAGCCCAAACTTTTGGAAATTTTTACCCGATTTAAAAGTGGAATACCTCTCTGAATTTGTTGTTAAAATATCTATCTAGCTGCATCATTGGGTTTTATTTTCAGATTTTTGGTCAATGTTTCGTCATTTCTTATGACCCCCGACCTGTCAAAATTTGCAAAAAATGGGTTTGCAGAAAAGTGACCAGATCCCAGCACTGCTTAGCCCATAACTTTTGAAATGTTTACCCGATTTAAAAGTGGAATACCTCTCTATGAATTTGTTATTCGAATATCTATCATGCATTATTGGTTTATTTTCGAATTTTTGGTCAATATTTTGTAGGGTTTTATGACCCCCGACTTGTTAAAATTTGCAAAAAATGGGTTTGCAGAAAAGTGACCAGATCCCAGCACTGCTTATCCCAAACCTTTTGAAATTTTACCCGATTTAACAGTGGAATACTCTCTGAATTTGTTATTCGAATATCTATCTAGCTGCATTATTAGTTTATTTTCAGATTTTTGAGTCAATATTTTGTAATTTTTATGACCCCGACCTGTCAAAATTTACCCAAAAAATGGGTTTGCAGAAAAGTGACCAGAAACCCAGCACTGCTTAGCCCATAACTTTTGAAATTTTTACCCGATTTAAAAGTGGAATACCCTCTGAATTTGTTGTTAAAATATCTATCTAGCTGCATCATTGGTTTATTTTTCGAATTTTTGGTCAATGTTTCGTCATTTTTTATGACCCCCGACCTGTCAAAATTTGCAAAAAAATGGGTTTGCAGAAAAGTGACGAATCCCAGCACTGCTTAGCCCAGAACTTTTGAAATTTTTTACCCGATTTAAAAAGTGGAATACCTCTCTGAATTTGTTGTTAAAATATCTATCTAGCTGCATCATTGGTTTATTTTCGAATTTTTGGTCAATGTTTCGTCATTTTTATGACCCCCGACCTGTCAAAATTTGCAAAAAATGGGTTTGCAGAAAAGTGACCAGATCCCAGCACTGCTTAGCCCATAACTTTCAAATTCTTACCGATTTAAAAGTGGAATACCTCTCTGAATTTGTTATTAAAATATCTATCTAGCTGCATTATTGGTTTTATTTTCCAATTTTTGGTCAATATTTTGTAGTTTTTTATGACCCCCGACTTGTTAAAATTTGCAAAAAAATGGGTTTGCAGAAAAGTGACCAGATCCCAGCACTGCTTATCCCAAACCTTTTGAAATTTTTACCCGATTTAAAAGTGGAATACATCTCTGAATTTGTTATTTAAATATCTATCTAGCTGCATTATTGGTTTATTTTCGAATTTTTGGTCAATATTTTGTTAGTTTTTATGACCCCCGACCTGTCAAAATTTGCAAAAAATGGGTTTGCAGAAAAGTGACCAGATCCCAGCACTGCTTAATCCATAACTTTTGAAATTTTTACCCGATTTAAAGTGGAATACCTCTCTGAATTTGTTATTAAAATATCTATCTAGCTGCATCATTGGTTTATTTTTCGAATTTTGGTCAATATTTTGTAATTTTTTATGACCCCCGACCTGTCAAAATTTGCAAAAAATGGGTTTACCAGAAAAGTGACGAATCCCAGCACTGCTTAGCCCATAACTTTTGTTTACCCGATTTAAAAGTGGAATACATCTCTGAATTTGTTATTTAAATATCTATCTAGCTGCATTATTGGTTTATTTTCGAATTTTTGGTCAATATTTTGTAATTTTTTATGACCCCCCCCGACCTGTCAAAATTTGCAAAAATGGGTTTCCAGAAAAGTGACCAGATCCCAGCACTGCTTAGCCCAAACTTTTGAAATTTTTACCCGATTTAAAAGTGGAATACCTCTCTGAATTTGTTATTAAAATATCTATCTAGCTGCATCATTGGTTTATTTTTCGAATTTTTGGTCGATATTTTGTCATTTTTTATGACCCCCGACCTGTCAAAATTTGCAAGAAATGGGTTTGCAGAAAAGTGACCAGATCCCAGCACTGCTTAGCCCAAACTTTTGAAATTTTTACCCGATTTAAAATGGGAATACCTCTCTGAATTTGTTATTCGAATATCTATCTAGCTGCATTATTGGTTTATTTTCGAATTTTTGGTCAATATTTTGTAATTTTTATGACCCCGACCTGTCAAAATTTGCAAAAAATGGGTTTGCAGAAAAGTGACCAGACCCAGCACTGCTTAGCCCATAACTTTTGGAAATTTCACCCGATTTAAAGTGGAACACCTCTCTGAATTTGTTATTCAAAGAGGTATCTAGCTGCATCATTGGTTTATTTTCGAATTTTTGGTCAATATTTTTAATTTTTTATGACCCCCGACCTGTCAAAATATGCAAAAATGGGTTTGCAGAAAATTGACCAGATCCCAGCACTGCTTAGCCCAAACTTTTGAATCTTTTACCCGATTTAAAAGTGGAATACCTCTCTGAATTTGTTATTAAAATATCTATCTAGCTGCATTATTGGTTTATTTTCGAATTTTGGTCAATATTTTGTAATTTTTTATGACCCCCGACCTGTCAAAATTTGCAAAAAATGGGTTTGCAGAAAAGTGACCAGATCCCAGCACTGCTTAGCCCATAACTTTTGAATCTTTTACCCGATTTAAAAGTGGAATACCTCTCTGAATTTGTTATTAAAATATCTATCTAGCTGCATTATTGGTTTATTTTCGAATTTTTGGTCGATATTTTGTATTTTTTATGACCCCCGACCTGTCAAAATTTGCAAAAAATGGGTTTGCAGAAAAGTGACCAGATCCCAGCACTGCTTAGCCCAAACTTTTGAAATTTTTACCCGATTTAAAAGTGGAATACCTCTCTGAATTTGTTGTTAAAATATCTATCTAGCTGCATTATTGGCTTATTTTCGAATTTTTGGTCAATATTTTGTAATTTTTTATGACCCCGACCTGTCAAAATTTGCAAAAAATGGGTTTGCAGAAAAGTGACCAGATCCCAGCACTGCTTAGCCCAAACTTTTGAAATTTTTACCCGATTTAAAAGTGGAATACCTCTCTGAATTTGTTATTAAAATATCTATCTAGCTGCATCATTGGTTTATTTTCGAATTTTTGGTCAATATTTCGTAATTTTTTATGACCCCCGACCTGTCAAAATTTGCAAAAAATGGGTTTGCAGAAAAGTGACCAGATCCCAGCACTGCTTAGCCCATAACTTTTTGAAATTTTTACCCGATTTAAAAGTGGAATACCTCTCTGAATTTGTTATTCGAATATCTATCTAGCTGCATTATTGGTTTATTTTCGAATTTTTGGTCAATATTTTGTAATTTTTTATGACCCCCGACCTGTCAAAATTTGCCAAAAATGGGTTTGCAGAAAAGTGACCAGATCCCAGCACTGCTTAGCCCATAACTTTTGAAATTTTTACCCGATTTAAAAGTGGAATACCTCTCTGAATTTGTTATTAAAAATATCTATCTAGCTGCATTATTGGTTTATTTTCGAATTTTTGGTCAATATTTTGTAGTTTTTTATGACCCCCCGACCTGTCAAAATTTGCAAAAAATGGGTTTGCAGAAAAGTGACCAGATCCCAGCACTGCTTAGCCCAAACCTTTTGAAATTTTTACCCGATTTAAAAGTGGAATACCTCTCTGAATTTGTTATTAAAATATCTATCTAGCTGCATTATTGGTTTATTTTCGAATTTTTTGGTCAATATTTTGTAATTTTTTATGACCCCCGACCTGTCAAAATTTGCAAAAAATGGGTTTGCAGAAAAGTGACCAGATCCCAGCACTGCTTAGCCCATAACTTTTGAAATTTTTACCCGATTTAAAAGTGGAATACCTCTCTGAATTTGTTGTTAAAATATCTATCTAGCTGCATTATTGGTTTATTTTCGAATTTTTGGTCAATATTTTGTAATTTTTTATGACCCCCGACCTGTCAAAATTTGCAAAAAATGGGTTTGCAGAAAAGTGACCAGATCCCAGCACTGCTTAGCCCAAACTTTTGAAATTTTTTACCCGATTTAAAAGTGGAATACCTCTCTGAATTTGTTATTAAAATATCTATCTAGCTGCATTATTGGTTTATTTTCGAATTTTTTGGTCAATATTTTGTAATTTTTTATGACCCCCGACCTGTCAAAATTTGCAAAAAAATGGGTTTTGCAGAAAAGTGACAAGATCCCAGCACTGCTTAGCCCAAACTTTTGAAATTTTTACCCGATTTAAAAGTGGAATACCTCTCTGAATTTGTTATTAAAATATCTATCTAGCTGCATTATTGGTTTATTTTCGAATTTTTGGTCAATATTTTGTAAAATTTTATGACCCCCCGACCTTGTCAAAATTTGCAAAAAATGGGTTTGCAGAAAATTGACCA
>NW_025064252.1:0-7251 GCF_018152265.1 Drosophila ficusphila
AAAAATGGGTTTGCAGAAAAGTGACCAGATCCCAGTTCTGCTTATCCCAAACTTTTGAAATTTTTACCCGATTTAAAAGTGGAATGCCTCTCTGAATTTGTTATTCGAATATCTATCTAGCTGCATTATTGGTTTATTTTTCGAATTTTTGGTCAATATTTTGTAGTTTTTTATGACCCCCGACCTGTCAAAATTTGCAAAAAATGGGTTTGCAGAAAGTGACCAGATCCCAGCACTGCTTAGCCCAAACTTTTGAAATTTTTACCCGATTTAAAAGTGGAATACCTCTCTGAATTTGTTATTCAAATATCTATCTAGCTGCATTATTGGTTTATTTTCGAATTTTTGGTCAATGTTTTGTAGTTTTTTATGACCCCCGACCTGTCAAAATTTGCAAAAAATGGGTTTGCAGAAAAGTGACCAGATCCCAGCACTGCTTAGCCCATAACTTTTGAAATTTTTACCCGATTTAAAAGTGGAATGCCTCTCTGAATTTTGTTATTAAAATATCTATCTAGCTACATCATTGGTTTATTTTCGAATTTTTGGTCAATATTTTGTAATTTTTTATGACCCCCGACCTGTCAAAATTTGCAAAAAAATGGGTTTGCAGAAAAGTGACCAGATCCCAGCACTGCTTAGCCCATAACTTTTGAAATTTTTACCCGATTTAAAAGTGGAATACCTCTCTGAATTTGTTGTTAAAATATCTATCTAGCTGCATTATTGGTTTATTTTCGAATTTTTGGTCAATATTTTGTAATTTTTTATGACCCCCGACCTGTCAAAATTTGCAAAAAATGGGTTTGCAGAAAAGTGACCAGATCCCAGCACTGCTTAGCCCAAACTTTTGAAATTTTTACCCGATTTAAAAGTGGAATACCTCTCTGAATTTGTTGTTAAAATATCTATCTAGCTGCATTATTGGTTTATTTTCGAATTTTTGGTCAATATTTTGTAATTTTTTATGACCCCCGACCTGTCAAAATTTGCAAAAAATGGGTTTGCAGAAAAGTGACAAGATCCCAGCACTGCTTAGCCCAAACTTTTGAAATTTTTACCCGATTTAAAAGTGGAATACCTCTTTGATTTTGTTATTCGAATATCTATCTAGCTGCATTATTGGTTTATTTTCGAATTTTTTGGTCAATATTTTGTAATTTTTTATGACCCCCGACCTGTCAAAATTTGCAAAAAATGGGTTTGCAGAAAAGTGACAAGATCCCAGCACTGCTTAGCCCAAACTTTTGAAATTTTTACCCGATTTAAAAGTGGAATACCTCTCTGAATTTGTTGTTAAAATATCTGTCTAGCTGCATTATTGGTTTATTTTCGAATTTTTGGTCAATATTTTGTAATTTTTGATGACCCCCGACCTGTCAAAATTTGCAAAAAATGGGTTTGCAGAAAAGTGACAAGATCCCAGCACTGCTTAGCCCAAACTTTTGAAATTTTTACCCGATTTAAAAGTGGAATGCCTCTCTGAATTTGTTGTTAAAATATCTATCTAGCTGCATCATTGGTTTATTTTCGAATTTTTGGTCAATGTTTCGTCATTTTTTATGACCCCCGACCTGTCAAAATTTGCAAAAAATGGGTTTGCAGAAAAGTGACCAGATCCCAGCACTGCTTAGCCCAAACTTTTGAAATTTTTACCCGATTTAAAAGTGGAATACCTCTCTGAATTTGTTGTTAAAATATCTATCTAGCTGCATCATTGGTTTATTTTCGAATTTTTGGTCAATGTTTCGTCATTTTTTATGACCCCCGACCTGTCAAAATTTGCAAAAAATGGGTTTGCAGAAAAGTGACCAGATCCCAGCACTGCTTAGCCCAAACTTTTGAAATTTTTACCCGATTTAAAAGTGGAATACCTCTCTGAATTTGTTATTAAAATATCTATCTAGCTGCATTATTGGTTTATTTTCGAATTTTTGGTCAATATTTTGTAATTTTTTATGACCCCCGACCTGTCAAAATTTGCAAAAAATGGGTTTGCAGAAAAGTGACCAGATCCCAGCACTGCTTAGTCCAAACTTTTGAAATTTTTACCCGATTAAAAGTGGAATACCTCTCTGAATTTGTTATTAAAATATCTATCTAGCTGCATTATTGGTTTATTTTCGAATTTTTTGTCAATATTTTGTAGTTTTTTATGACCCCCGACCTGTCAAAATTTGCAAAAAATGGGCTTGCAGAAAAGTGACCAGATCCCAGCACTGCTTAGCCCAAACTTTTGAAATTTTTACCCGATTTAAAAGTGGAATACCTCTCTGAATTTGTTGTTAAAATATCTATCTAGCTGCATTATTGGTTTATTTTCGAATTTTTGGTCAATATTTTGTAGTTTTTTATGACCCCCGACCTGTCAAAATTTGCAAAAAATGGGTTTGCAGAAAAGTGACCAGATCCCAGCACTGCTTAGCCCATAACTTTTGAAATTTTTACCCGATTTAAAAGTGGAATACCTCTCTGAATTTGTTGTTAAAATATCTATCTAGCTGCATTATTGGTTTATTTTCGAATTTTTGGTCAATATTTTGTAATTTTTTATGACCCCCGACCTGTCAAAATTTGCAAAAAATGGGTTTCTGAAAAGTGACCAGATCCCAGCACTGCTTAGCCCAAACTTTTGAAATTTTTACCCGATTTAAAAGTGGAATACCTCTCTGAATTTGTTATTCGAATATCTATCTAGCTGCATTATTGGTTTATTTTCGAATTTTTGGTCAATATTTTGTAATTTTTTATGACCCCCGACCTGTCAAAATTTGCAAAAAATGGGTTTGCAGAAAAGTGACAAGATCCCAGCACTGCTTAGCCCAAACTTTTGAAATTTTTACCCGATTTAAAAGTGGAATACCTCTCTGATTTTGTTATTCGAATATCTATCTAGCTGCATTATTGGTTTATTTTCGAATTTTTGGTCAATATTTTGTAATTTTTTATGACCCCCGACCTGTCAAAATTTGCAAAAAATGGGTTTGCAGAAAAGTGACAAGATCCCAGCACTGCTTAGCCCAAACTTTTGAAATTTTTACCCGATTTAAAAGTGGAATACCTCTCTGAATTTGTTGTTAAAATATCTATCTAGCTGCATTATTGGTTTATTTTCGAATTTTTGGTCAATATTTTGTAATTTTTTATGACCCCCGACCTGTCAAAATTTGCAAAAAATGGGTTTGCAGAAAAGTGACAAGATCCCAGCCCTGCTTAGCCCAAACTTTTGAAATTTTTACCCGATTTAAAAGTGGAATACCTCTCTGAATTTGTTGTTAAAATATCTATCTTGCTGCATTATTGGTTTATTTTCGAATTTTTGGTCAATATTTTGTAATTTTTTATGACCCCCGACCTGTCAAAATTTGCAAAAAAATGGGTTTGCAGAAAAGTGACCAGATCCCAGCACTGCTTATCCCATAACTTTTGAAATTGTTACCCGATTTAAAAGTGGAATGCCTCTCTGAATTTGTTATTAAAATATCTATCTAGCTACATCATTGGTTTATTTTCGAATTTTTGGTCAATGTTTCGTCATTTTTTATGACCCCCGACCTGTCAAAATTTGCAAAAAATGGGTTTGCAGAAAAGTGACCAGATCCCAGCACTGCTTATCCCAAACCTTTTGAAATTTTTACCCGATTTAAAAGTGGAATACCTCTCTGAATTTGTTATTCGAATATCTATCTAGCTGCATTATTGGTTTATTTTCGAATTTTTGGTCAATATTTTGTAATTTTTTATGACCCCCGACCTGTCAAAATTTGCAAAAAATGGGTTTGCAGAAAAGTGACCAGATCCCAGCACTGCTTAGCCCAAACTTTTGAAATTTTTACCCGATTTAAAAGTGGAATGCCTCTCTGAGTTTGTTATTAAAATATCTATCTAGCTACATCATTGGTTTATTTTCGAATTTTTGGTCAATGTTTCGTCATTTTTTTATGACCCCCGACCTGTCAAAATTTGCAAAAAATGGGTTTGCAGAAAAGTGACCAGATCCCAGCACTGCTTAGCCCAAACTTTTGAAATTTTTACCCGATTTAAAAGTGGAATACCTCTCTGAATTTGTTATTCGAATATCTATCTAGCTGCATTATTGGTTTATTTTCGAATTTTTGGTCAATATTTTGTAGTTTTTTATGACCCCCGACCTGTCAAAATTTGCAAAAAATGGGTTTGCAGAAAAGTGACCAGATCCCAGCACTGCTTAGCCCATAACTTTTGAAATTTTTACCCGATTTAAAAGTGGAATACCTCTCTGAATTTGTTGTTAAAATATCTATCTAGCTGCATTATTGGTTTATTTTCGAATTTTTGGTCAATATTTTGTAATTTTTTTATGACCCCCGACCTGTCAAAATTTGCAAAAAATGGGTTTGCAGAAAAGTGACAAGATCCCAGCACTGCTTAGCCCAAACTTTTGAAATTTTTACCCGATTTAAAAGTGGAATACCTCTCTGAATTTGTTGTTAAAATATCTATCTAGCTGCATTATTGGTTTATTTTCGAATTTTTGGTCAATATTTTGTAATTTTTTATGACCCCCGACCTGTCAAAATTTGCAAAAAATGGGTTTGCAGAAAAGTGACAAGATCCCAGCACTGCTTAGCCCATAACTTTTGAAATTTTTACCCGACTTAAAAGTGGAATACCTCTCTGAATTTGTTATTAAAATATCTATCTAGCTGCATTATTGGTTTATTTTCGAATTTTTGGTCAATATTTTGTAATTTTTTTATGACCCCGACCTGTCAAAATTTGCAAAAAAATGGGTTTGCAGAAAAGTGACCAGATCCCAGCACTGCTTAGCCCAAACTTTTGAAATTTTTACCCGATTTAAAAGTGGAATACCTCTCTGAATTTGTTATTCAAATATCTATCTAGCTGCATTATTGGTTTATTTTCGAATTTTTTGGTCAATATTTTGTAATTTTTTATGACCCCCGACCTGTCAAAATTTGCAAAAAATGGGTTTGCAGAAAAGTGACCAGATCCCAGCACTGCTTAGCCCAAACTTTTGAAATTTTTACCCGATTTAAAAGTGGAATACCTCTCTGAATGTGTTGTTAAAATATCTATCTAGCTGCATTATTGGTTTATTTTTCGAATTTTTGGTCAATATTTTGTAATTTTTTATGACCCCCGACCTGTCAAAATTTGCAAAAAATGGGTTTCTGAAAAGTGACCAGATCCCAGCACTGCTTAGCCCAAACTTTTGAAATTTTTACCCGATTTAAAAGTGGAATACCTCTCTGAATTTGTTATTCGAATATCTATCTAGCTGCATTATTGGTTTATTTTCGAATTTTTGGTCAATATTTTGTAGTTTTTTATGACCCCCGACCTGTCAAAATTTGCAAAAAATGGGTTTGCAGAAAAGTGACCAGATCCCAGCACTGCTTATCCCATAACTTTTGAAATTTTACCCCGATTTAAAAGTGGAATGCCTCTCTGAATTTGTTATTAAAATATCTATCTAGCTACATCATTGGTTTATTTTCGAATTTTTGGTCAATATTTTGTAATTTTTATGACCCCCGACCTGTCAAAATTTGCAAAAAATGGGTTTGCAGAAAAGTGACCAGATCCCAGCACTGCTTAGCCCAAACTTTTGAAATTTTTACCCGATTTAAAAGTGGAATACCTCTCTGAATTTGTTATTCGAATATCTATCTAGCTGCATTATTGGTTTATTTTCGAATTTTTGGTCAATATTTTGTAATTTTTTATGACCCCCGACCTGTCAAAATTTGCAAAAAATGGGTTTGCAGAAAAGTGACCAGATCCCAGCACTGCTTAGCCCAAACTTTTGAAATTTTTACCCGATTTAAAAGTGGAATACCTCTCTGAATTTGTTGTTAAAATATCTATCTAGCTGCATTATTGGTTTATTTTCGAATTTTTGGTCAATATTTTGTAATTTTTTATGACCCCCGACCTGTCAAAATTTGCAAAAAATGGGTTTGCTGAAAAGTGACCAGATCCCAGCACTGCTTAGCCCAAACTTTTGAAATTTTTACCCGATTTAAAAGTGGAATACCTCTCTGAATTTGTTATTCGAATATCTATCTAGCTGCATTATTGGTTTATTTTCGAATTTTTGGTCAATATTTTGTAGTTTTTTATGACCCCCGACCTGTCAAAATTTGCAAAAAATGGGTTTGCAGAAAAGGGACCAGATCCCAGCACTGCTTAGCCCAAACTTTTGAAATTTTTACCCGATTTAAAAGTGGAATACCTCTCTGAATTTGTTATTAAAATATCTATCTAGCTGCATTATTGGTTTATTTTCGAATTTTTGGTCAATATTTTGTAATTTTTTATGACCCCCGACCTGTCAAATTTGCAAAAATGGGTTTGCTGAAAAGTGACCAGATCCCAGCACTGCTAGCCCAAACTTTTGAAATTTTTACCCGATTTAAAAGTGGAATACCTCTCTGAATTTGTTATTAAAATATCTATCTAGCTGCATTATTGGTTTATTTTCGAATTTTTGGTTCAATATTTTGTAATTTTTTTATGACCCCCGACCTGTCAAAATTTGCAAAAAATGGGTTTGCAGAAAAGTGACCAGATCCCAGCACTGCTTAGCCCAAACTTTTGAAATTTTTACCCGATTTAAAAGTGGAATACCTCTCTGAATTTGTTATTAAAATATCTATCTAGCTGCATTATTGGTTTATTTTCGAATTTTTGGTCAATATTTTGTAGATTTTTTATGACCCCCGACCTGTCAAAATTTGCAAAAATGGGTTTGCAGAAAAGTGACCAGATCCCAGCACTGCTTATCCCATAACCTTTTGAAATTTTTACCCGATTTAAAAGTGGAATACCTCTCTGAATTTGTTGTTAAAATATCTATCTAGCTGCATTATTGGTTTATTTTCGAATTTTTGGTCAATATTTTGTAATTTTTTTATGACCCCCGACCTGTCAAAATTTGCAAAAAATGGGTTTGCAGAAAAGTGACCAGATCCCAGCACTGCTTAGCCCAAACTTTTGAAATTTTTACCCGATTTAAAAGTGGAATACCTCTCTGAATTTGTTGTTAAAATATCTATCTAGCTGCATTATTGGTTTATTTTCGAATTTTTGGTCAATATTTTGTAGTTTTTTATGACCCCGACCTGTCAAAATTTGTAAAAATGGGCTTGCAGAAAAGTGACCAGATCCCAGCACTGCTTAGCCCAAATCTTTGAAATTTTTACCCGATTTAAAAGTGGAATACCTCTCTGAATTTGTTATTAAAAT
>NW_025064253.1:0-7890 GCF_018152265.1 Drosophila ficusphila
AAATTTCAAAAGTTTGGGCTAAGCAGTGCTGGGATCTGGTCACTTTTCTGCAAACCCATTTTTTGCAAATTTTGACAGGTCGGGGGTCATAAAAAATTACAAAATATTGACCAAAAATTCGAAAATAAACCAATAATGCAGCTAGATAGATATTTTAATAACAAATTCAGAGAGGTATTCCACTTTTAAATCGGGTAAAAATTTCAAAAGTTTGGGCTAAGCAGTGCTGGGATCTGGTCACTTTTCTGCAAACCCATTTTTGCAAATTTTGACAGGTCAAGAGTCATAAAAAATTACAAAATATTGACCAAAAATTCGAAAATAAACCAATAATGCAGCTAGATAGATATTTTAATAACAAATTCAGAGAGGTATTCCACTTTTAAATCGGGTAAAAATTTCAAAAGTTTGGGCTAAGCAGTGCTGGGATCTGGTCACTTTTCTGCAAACCCATTTTTTGCAAATTTTGACAGGTCGGGAGTCATAAAAAATTACAAAATATTGACCAAAAATTCGAAAATAAACCAATAATGCAGCTAGATAGATATTTTAATAACAAATTCAGAGAGGTATTCCACTTTTAAATCGGGTAAAAATTTCAAAAGTTTGGGCTAAGCAGTGCTGGGATCTGGTCACTTTTCTGCAAACCCATTTTTTGCAAATTTTGACAGGTCGGGGGTCATAAAAAATTACAAAATATTGACCAAAAATTCGAAAATAAACCAATAATGCAGCTAGATAGATATTTTAATAACAAATTCAGAGAGGTATTCCACTTTTAAATCAGGTAAAAATTTCAAAAGTTATGGGCTAAGCAGTGCTGGGATCTGGTCACTTTTCTGCAAACCCATTTTTTGCAAATTTTGACAGGTCGGGGGTCATAAAAAATTACAAAATATTGACCAAAAATTCGAAAATAAACCAATAATGCAGCTAGATAGATATTTTAATAACAAATTCAGAGAGGTATTCCACTTTTAAATCGGGTAAAAATTTCAAAAGTTTGGGCTAAGCAGTGCTGGGATCTGGTCACTTTTCTGCAAACCCATTTTTTGCAAATTTTGACAGGTCGGGGGTCATAAAAAATTACAAAATATTGACCAAAAATTCGAAAATAAACCAATAATGCAGCTAGATAGATATTTTAATAACAAATTCAGAGAGGTATTCCACTTTTAAATCGGGTAAAAATTTCAAAAGTTTGGGCTAAGCAGTGCTGGGATCTGGTCACTTTTCTGCAAACCCATTTTTTGCAAATTTTGACAGGTCGGGGGTCATAAAAAACTACAAAATATTGACCAAAAATTCGAAAATAAACCAATAATGCAGCTAGATAGATATTTTAATAACAAATTCAGAGAGGTATTCCACTTTTAAATCGGGTAAAAATTTCAAAAGTTTGGGCTAAGCAGTGCTGGGATCTGGTCACTTTTCTGCAAACCCATTTTTTGCAAATTTTGACAGGTCGGGGTCATAAAAAATTACAAAATATTGACCAAAAATTCGAAAATAAACCAATAATGCAGCTAGATAGATATTTTAATAACAAATTCAGAGAGGTATTCCACTTTTAAATCGGGTAAAAATTTCAAAAGTTTGGGCTAAGCAGTGCTGGGATCTGGTCACTTTTCTGCAAACCCATTTTTTGCAAATTTTGACAGGTCGGGGGTCATAAAAAATTACAAAATATTGACCAAAAATTCGAAAATAAACCAATAATGCAGCTAGATAGATATTTTAATAACAAATTCAGAGAGGTATTCCACTTTTAAATCGGGTAAAAATTTCAAAAGTTTGGGCTAAGCAGTGCTGGGATCTGGTCACTTTTCTGCAAACCCATTTTTTGCAAATTTTGACAGGTCGGGGTCATAAAAAATTACAAAATATTGACCAAAAATTCGAAAATAAACCAATAATGCAGCTAGATAGATATTTTAATAACAAATTCAGAGAGGTATTCCACTTTTAAATCGGGTAAAAATTTCAAAAGTTATGGGCTAAGCAGTGCTGGGATCTGGTCACTTTTCTGCAAACCCATTTTTTGCAAATTTTGACAGGTCGGGGGTCATAAAAAACTACAAAATATTGACCAAAAATTCGAAAATAAACCAATAATGCAGCTAGATAGATATTTTAATAACAAATTCAGAGAGGTATTCCACTTTTAAATCGGGTAAAAATTTCAAAAGTTTGGGCTAAGCAGTGCTGGGATCTGGTCACTTTTCTGCAAACCCATTTTTTGCAAATTTTGACAGGTCGGGGGTCATAAAAAACTACAAAATATTGACCAAAAATTCGAAAATAAACCAATAATGCAGCTAGATAGATATTTTAATAACAAATTCAGAGAGGTATTCCACTTTTAAATCGGGTAAAAATTTCAAAAGTTTGGGCTAAGCAGTGCTGGGATCTGGTCACTTTTCTGCAAACCCATTTTTTGCAAATTTTGACAGGTCGGGGGTCATAAAAAATTACAAAATATTGACCAAAAATTCGAAAATAAACCAATAATGCAGCTAGATAGATATTTTAATAACAAATTCAGAGAGGTATTCCACTTTTAAATCGGGTAAAAATTTCAAAAGTTTGGGCTAAGCAGTGCTGGGATCTGGTCACTTTTCTGCAAACCCATTTTTTGCAAATTTTGACAGGTCGAGGGTCATAAAAAACTACAAAATATTGACCAAAAATTCGAAAATAAACCAATAATGCAGCTAGATAGATATTTTAATAACAAATTCAGAGAGGTATTCCACTTTTAAATCGGGTAAAAATTTCAAAAGTTTGGGCTAAGCAGTGCTGGGATCTGGTCACTTTTCTGCAAACCCATTTTTTGCAAATTTTGACAGGTCGGGGGTCATAAAAAACTACAAAATATTGACCAAAAATTCGAAAATAAACCAATAATGCAGCTAGATAGATATTTTAATAACAAATTCAGAGAGGTATTCCACTTTTAAATCGGGTAAAAATTTCAAAAGTTTGGGCTAAGCAGTGCTGGGATCTGGTCACTTTTCTGCAAACCCATTTTTTGCAAATTTTGACAGGTCAGGGGTCATAAAAAATTACAAAATATTGACCAAAAATTCGAAAATAAACCAATAATGCAGCTAGATAGATATTTTAATAACAAATTCAGAGAGGTATTCCACTTTTAAATCGGGTAAAAATTTCAAAAGTTATGGGCTAAGCAGTGCTGGGATCTGGTCACTTTTCTGCAAACCCATTTTTTGCAAATTTTGACAGGTCGGGGGTCATAAAAAATTACAAAATATTGACCAAAAATTCGAAAATAAACCAATAATGCAGCTAGATAGATATTTTAATAACAAATTCAGAGAGGTATTCCACTTTTAAATCGGGTAAAAATTTCAAAAGTTTGGGCTAAGCAGTGCTGGGATCTGGTCACTTTTCTGCAAACCCATTTTTTGCAAATTTTGACAGGTCGGGGTCATAAAAAATTACAAAATATTGACCAAAAATTCGAAAATAAACCAATAATGCAGCTAGATAGATATTTTAATAACAAATTCAGAGAGGTATTCCACTTTTAAATCGGGTAAAAATTTCAAAAGTTTGGGCTAAGCAGTGCTGGGATCTGGTCACTTTTCTCCAAACCCATTTTTTGCAGAATTTTGACAGGTCGGGGTCATAAAAAATTACAAAATATTGACCCAAAAATTCGAAAATAAACCAATAATGCAGCTAGATAGATATTTTAATAACAAATTCAGAGAGGTATTCCACTTTTAAATCGGGTAAAAATTTCAAAAGTTTGGGCTAAGCAGTGCTGGGATCTGGTCACTTTTCTGCAAACCCATTTTTGCAAATTTTGACAGGTCGGGGGTCATAAAAAATTACAAAATATTGACCAAAAATTCGAAAATAAACCAATAATGCAGCTAGATAGATATTTTAATAACAAATTCAGAGAGGTATTCCACTTTTAAATCGGGTAAAAATTTCAAAAGTTTGGGCTAAGCAGTGCTGGGATCTGGTCACTTTTCTCCAAACCCATTTTTTGCAAATTTTGACAGGTCGGGGGTCATAAAAAATTACAAAATATTGACCAAAAATTCGAAAATAAACCAATAATGCAGCTAGATAGATATTTTAATAACAAATTCAGAGAGGTATTCCACTTTTAAATCGGGTAAAAATTTCAAAAGTTTGGGCTAAGCAGTGCTGGGATCTGGTCACTTTTCTGCAAACCCATTTTTTGCAAATTTTGACAGGTCGGGGGTCATAAAAAATTACAAAATATTGACCAAAAATTCGAAAATAAACCAATAATGCAGCTAGATAGATATTTTAATAACAAATTCAGAGAGGTATTCCACTTTTAAATCGGGTAAAAATTTCAAAAGTTTGGGCTAAGCAGTGCTGGGATCTGGTCACTTTTCTGCAAACCCATTTTTGCAAATTTTGACAGGTCGAGGGTCATAAAAAATTACAAAATATTGACCAAAAATTCGAAAATAAACCAATAATGCAGCTAGATAGATATTTTAATTAACAAATTCAGAGAGGTATTCCACTTTTAAATCGGGTTAAAAATTTCAAAAGTTATGGGCTAAGCAGTGCTGGGATCTGGTCACTTTTCTGCAAACCCATTTTTTGCAAATTTTGACAGGTCGGGGGTCATAAAAAATTACAAAATATTGACCAAAAATTCGAAAATAAACCAATAATGCAGCTAGATAGATATTTTAATAACAAATTCAGAGAGGTATTCCACTTTTAAATCGGGTAAAAATTTCAAAAGTTATGGGCTAAGCAGTGCTGGGATCTGGTCACTTTTCTGCAAACCCATTTTTTGCAAATTTTGACAGGTCGGGGGTCATAAAAAACTACAAAATATTGACCAAAAATTCGAAAATAAACCAATAATGCAGCTAGATAGATATTTTAATAACAAATTCAGAGAGGTATTCCACTTTTAAATCGGGTAAAAATTTCAAAAGTTTGGGCTAAGCAGTGCTGGGATCTGGTCACTTTTCTGCAAACCCATTTTTTGCAAATTTTGACAGGTCGGGGGTCATAAAAAATTACAAAATATTGACCAAAAATTCGAAAATAAACCAATAATGCAGCTAGATAGATATTTTAATAACAAATTCAGAGAGGTATTCCACTTTTAAATCGGGTAAAAATTTCAAAAGTTTGGGCTAAGCAGTGCTGGGATCTGGTCACTTTTCTGCAAACCCATTTTTTGCAAATTTTGACAGGTCGAGGGGTCATAAAAAATTACAAAATATTGACCAAAAATTCGAAAATAAACCAATAATGCAGCTAGATAGATATTTTAATAACAAATTCAGAGAGGTATTCCACTTTTAAATCGGGTAAAAATTTCAAAAGTTTGGGCTAAGCAGTGCTGGGATCTGGTCACTTTTCTGCAAACCCATTTTTTGCAAATTTTGACAGGTCGGGGGTCATAAAAAATTACAAAATATTGACCAAAAATTCGAAAATAAACCAATAATGCAGCTAGATAGATATTTTAATAACAAATTCAGAGAGGTATTCCACTTTTAAATCGGGTAAAAATTTCAAAAGTTATGGGCTAAGCAGTGCTGGGATCTGGTCACTTTTCTGCAAACCCATTTTTTGCAAATTTTGACAGGTCGGGGGTCATAAAAAATTACAAAATATTGACCAAAAATTCGAAAATAAACCAATAATGCAGCTAGATAGATATTTTAATAACAAATTCAGAGAGGTATTCCACTTTTAAATCGGGTAAAAATTTCAAAAGTTTGGGCTAAGCAGTGCTGGGATCTGGTCACTTTTCTGCAAACCCATTTTTTGCAAATTTTGACAGGTCGGGGGTCATAAAAAATTACAAAATATTGACCAAAAATTCGAAAATAAACCAATAATGCAGCTAGATAGATATTTTAATAACAAATTCAGAGAGGTATTCCACTTTTAAATCGGGTAAAAATTTCAAAAGTTTGGGCTAAGCAGTGCTGGGATCTGGTCACTTTTCTGCAAACCCATTTTTGCAAATTTTGACAGGTCGGGGGTCATAAAAAATTACAAAATATTGACCAAAAATTCGAAAATAAACCAATAATGCAGCTAGATAGATATTTTAATAACAAATTCAGAGAGGTATTCCACTTTTAAATCGGGTAAAAATTTCAAAAGTTATGGGCTAAGCAGTGCTGGGATCTGGTCACTTTTCTGCAAACCCATTTTTTGCAAATTTTGACAGGTCGGGGGTCATAAAAAATTACAAAATATTGACCAAAAATTCGAAAATAAACCAATAATGCAGCTAGATAGATATTTTAATAACAAATTCAGAGAGGTATTCCACTTTTAAATCGGGTAAAAATTTCAAAAGTTTGGGCTAAGCAGTGCTGGGATCTGGTCACTTTTCTGCAAACCCATTTTTTGCAAATTTTGACAGGTCGGGGTCATAAAAAATTACAAAATATTGACCAAAAATTCGAAAATAAACCAATAATGCAGCTAGATAGATATTTTAATAACAAATTCAGAGAGGTATTCCACTTTTAAATCGGGTAAAAATTTCAAAAGTTTGGGCTAAGCAGTGCTGGGATCTGGTCACTTTTCTGCAAACCCATTTTTTGCAAATTTTGACAGGTCGGGGGTCATAAAAAATTACAAAATATTGACCAAAAATTCGAAAATAAACCAATAATGCAGCTAGATAGATATTTTAATAACAAATTCGAGAGGTATTCCACTTTTAAATCGGGTAAAAATTTCAAAAGTTTGGGCTAAGCAGTGCTGGGATCTGGTCACTTTTCTGCAAACCCATTTTTTGCAAATTTTGACAGGTCGGGGTCATAAAAAATTACAAAATATTGACCAAAAATTCGAAAATAAACCAATAATGCAGCTAGATAGATATTTTAATAACAAATTCAGAGAGGTATTCCACTTTTAAATCGGGTAAAAATTTCAAAAGTTTGGGCTAAGCAGTGCTGGGATCTGGTCACTTTTCTGCAAACCCATTTTTGCAAATTTTGACAGGTCGGGGGTCATAAAAAATTACAAAATATTGACCAAAAATTCGAAAATAAACCAATAATGCAGCTAGATAGATATTTTAATAACAAATTCAGAGAGGTATTCCACTTTTAAATCGGGTAAAAATTTCAAAAGTTTGGGCTAAGCAGTGCTGGGATCTGGTCACTTTTCTGCAAACCCATTTTTGCAAATTTTGACAGGTCGAGGGTCATAAAAAATTACAAAATATTGACCAAAAATTCGAAAATAAACCAATAATGCAGCTAGATAGATATTTTAATAACAAATTCAGAGAGGTATTCCACTTTTAAATCGGGTAAAAATTTCAAAAGTTATGGGCTAAGCAGTGCTGGGATCTGGTCACTTTTCTGCAAACCCATTTTTTGCAAATTTTGACAGGTCGAGGTCATAAAAAATTACAAAATATTGACCAAAAATTCGAAAATAAACCAATAATGCAGCTAGATAGATATTTTAATAACAAATTCAGAGAGGTATTCCACTTTTAAATCGGGTAAAAATTTCAAAAGTTTGGGCTAAGCAGTGCTGGGATCTGGTCACTTTTCTGCAAACCCATTTTTTGCAAATTTTGACAGGTCGAGGGTCATAAAAAATTACAAAATATTGACCAAAAATTCGAAAATAAACCAATAATGCAGCTAGATAGATATTTTAATAACAAATTCAAGAGGTATTCCACTTTTAAATCAGGTAAAAATTTCAAAAGTTTGGGCTAAGCAGTGCTGGGATCTGGTCACTTTTTCTGCAAACCCATTTTTGCAAATTTTGACAGGTCAGGGTCATAAAAAATTACAAAATATTGACCCAAAATTCGAAAATAAACCAATAATGCAGCTAGATAGATATTTTAATAACAAATTCAGA
>NW_025064254.1:0-13810 GCF_018152265.1 Drosophila ficusphila
ATATTTTGTAATTTTTTATGACTTCTGACCTGTCAAAATTTGCAAAAAATGGGTTTGCAGAAAAGTGACAAGATCCCAGCACTGCTTAGCCCAAACTTTTGAAATTTTTACCCCGATTTAAAAGTGGAATACCTCTCTGAATTTGTTGTTAAAATATCTATCTAGCTGCATTTTTGGTTTATTTTCGAATTTTTTGGTCAATATTTTGTAATTTTTTATGACTCCTCGACCTGTCAAAATTTGCAAAAAAAATGGGTTTGCAGAAAAGTGACCAGATCCCAGCACTGCTTAGCCCATAACTTTTGAAATTTTTACCTGATTTAAAAGTGGAATGCCTCTCTGAATTTGTTATTAAAATATCTATCTAGCTACATCATTGGTTTATTTTCGAATTTTTGGTCAATGTTTCGTCATTTTTTATGACCTCGACCTGTCAAAATTTGCAAAAAATGGGTTTGCAGAAAAGTGACCAGATCCCAGCACTGCTTAGCCCAAACTTTTGAAATTTTTACCCGATTTAAAAGTGGAATACCTCTCTGAATTTGTTATTCGAATATCTATCTTGCTGCATTATTGGTTTATTTTCGAATTTTTGGTCAATATTTTGTAATTTTTATGACTCTCGACCTGTCAAAATTTGCAAAAAAATGGGTTTGCAGAAAAGTGACCAGATCCCAGCACTGCTTAGCCCAAACTTTTGAAATTTTTACCCGATTTAAAAGTGGAATACCTCTCTGAATTTGTTATTCGAATATCTATCTAGCTGCATTATTGGTTTATTTTCGAATTTTTGGTCAATATTTTGTAATTTTTTATGACCTCCCGACCTGTCAAAATTTGCAAAAATGGGTTTGCAGAAAAGTGACCAGATCCCAGCACTGCTTAGCCCAAACTTTTGAAATTTTTACCCGATTTAAAAGTGGAATACCTCTCTGAATTTGTTATTAAAATATCTATCTAGCTGCATTATTGGTTTATTTTCGAATTTTTGGTCAATATTTTGTAATTTTTTATGACCCCGACCTGTTAAAATTTGCAAAAAATGGGTTTGCAGAAAAGTGACCAGATCCCAGCACTGCTTAGCCCAAACTTTTGAAATTTTTACCCGATTTAAAAGTGGAATACCTCTCTGAATTTGTTATTCGAATATCTATCTAGCTGCATTATTGGTTTATTTTCGAATTTTTGGTCAATATTTTGTAGTTTTTTATGACCCCTGACCTGTCAAAATTTGCAAAAATGGGTTTGCAGAAAAGTGACCAGATCCCAGCACTGCTTAGCCCAAACTTTTGAAATTTTTACCCGATTTAAAAGTGGAATACCTCTCTGAATTTGTTGTTAAAATATCTATCTAGCTGCATTATTGGTTTATTTTCGAATTTTTGGTCAATATTTTGTAGTTTTTTATGACCCCCGACCTGTCAAAATTTGCAAAAAATGGGTTTGCAGAAAAGTGACCAGATCCCAGCACTGCTTCTCCCAAACCTTTTGAAATTTTTACCCGATTTAAAAGTGGAATACCTCTCTGAATTTGTTGTTAAAATATCTATCTAGCTGCATTATTGGTTTATTTTCGAATTTTTGGTCAATGTTTCGTCATTTTTTATGACCCTCGACCTGTCAAAATTTGCAAAAAATGGGTTTGCAGAAAAGTGACCAGATCCCATCACTGCTTAGCCCATAACTTTTGAAATTTTTACCCGATTTAAAAGTGGAATACCTCTCTGAATTTGTTATTCGAATATCTATCTAGCTGCATTATTGGTTTATTTTCGAATTTTTGGTCAATATTTTGTAATTTTTTATGACCCCCGACCTGTCAAAATTTGCAAAAAATGGGTTTGCAGAAAAGTGACCAGAACCCAGCACTGCTTAGCCCATAACTTTTGAAATTTTTACCCGATTTAAAAGTGGAATACCTCTCTGAATTTGTTATTAAAATATCTATCTAGCTGCATTATTGGTTTATTTTCGAATTTTTGGTCAATATTTTGTAATTTTTTATGACCCCCGACCTGTCAAAATTTGCAAAAAATGGGTTTGCAGAAAAGTGACAAGATCCCAGCACTGCTTAGCCCAAACTTTTGAAATTTTTACCCGATTTAAAAGTGGAATACCTCTCTGAATTTGTTGTTATAATATCTATCTAGCTGCATTATTGGTTTATTTTCGAATTTTTGGTCAATATTTTGTAATTTTTTATGACCCCCGACCTGTCAAAATTTGCAAAAAATGGGTTTGCAGAAAAGTGACCAGATCCCAGCACTGCTTATCCCATAACTTTTGAAATTTTTACCCGATATAAAAGTGGAATGCCTCTCTGAATTTGTTATTAAAATATCTATCTAGCTACATCATTGGTTTATTTTCGAATTTTTGGTCAATGTTTCGTCATTTTTTTTATGACCCCCGACCTGTCAAAATTTGCAAAAATGGGTTTGCAGAAAAGTGACCAGATCCCAGCACTGCTTAGCCCATAACTTTTGAAATTTTTACCCGATTTAAAAGTGGAATACCTCTCTGAATTTGTTATTCGAATATCTATCTAGCTGCATTATTGGTTTATTTTCGAATTTTTGGTCAATATTTTGTAGTTTTTTATGACCGACCTGTCAAAACTTGCAAAAAATGGGTTTGCAGAAAAGTGACCAGAACCCAGCACTGCTTATCCCAAACCTTTTGAAATTTTTACCCGATTTAAAAGTGGAATACCTCTCTGAATTTGCTATTAAAATATCTATCTAGCTGCATTATTGGTTTATTTTCGAATTTTTGGTCAATATTTTTTAATTTTTTATGACCCCCGACCTGTCAAAATTTGCAAAAAAATGGGTTTGCAGAAAAGTGACCAGATCCCAGCACTGCTTATCCCATAACTTTTGAAATTTTTACCCGATTTAAAAGTTAAAAGTTGAATTTGTTATTAAAATATCTATTTAGCTACATCATTGGTTTATTTTCGAATTTTTGGTCAATGTTTCGTCATTTTTTATGACCCCCGACCTGTCAAAATTTGCAAAAAATGGGTTTGCAGAAAAGTGACCAGATCCCAGCACTGCTTAGCCCAAACTTTTGAAATTTTTACCCCATTTAAAAGTGGAATACCTCTCTGAATTTGTTGTTAAAATATCTATCTAGCTGCATTATTGGTTTATTTTCGAATTTTTGGTCAATATTTTTTAATTTTTTATGACCCCCGACCTGTCAAAATTTGCAAAAAATGGGTTTGCAGAAAAGTGACCAGAACCCAGCACTGCTTAGCCCATAACTTTTGAAATTTTTACCCGATTTAAAAGTGGAATACCTCTCTGAATTTGTTATTCGAATATCTATCTAGCTGCATTATTGGTTTATTTTCGAATTTTTGGTCAATATTTTGTAGTTTTTTATGACCCCCGCCCCGACCTGTCAAAATTTGCAAAAAATGGGTTTGCAGAAAAGTGACCAGATCCCAGCACTGCTTATCCCAAACCTTTTGAAATGTTTACCCGATTTAAAAGTGGAATACCTCTCTGAATTTGTTGTTAAAATATCTATCTAGCTGCATTATTGGTTTATTTTCGAATTTTTGGTCAATATTTTTTAATTTTTTTATGACCCCCGACCTGTCAAAATTTGCAAAAAATGGGTTTGCAGAAAAGTGACAAGATCCCAGCACTGCTTAGCCCAAACTTTTGAAATTTTTACCCGATTTAAAAGTGGAATACCTCTCTGAATTTGTTATTTGAATATCTATCTAGCTGCATTATTGGTTTATTTTCGAATTTTTGGTCAATATTTTGTAATTTTTTATGACCCCCGACCTGTCAAAATTTGCAAAAAAATGGGTTTGCAGAAAAGTGACCAGATCCCAGCACTGCTTATCCCATAACTTTTGAAATTTTTACCCGATTTAAAAGTGGAATGCCTCTCTGAATTTGCTATTAAAATATCTATCTAGCTACATCATTGGTTTATTTTCGAATTTTTGGTCAATGTTTCGTCATTTTTTATGACCCCCGACCTGTCAAAATTTGCAAAAAATGGGTTTGCAGAAAAGTGACCAGATCCCAGCACTGCTTAGCCCAAACTTTTGAAATTTTTACCCGATTTAAAAGTGGAATACCTCTCTGAATTTGTTATTCGAATATCTATCTAGCTGCATTATTGGTTTATTTTCGAATTTTTGGTCAATATTTTGTAGTTTTTTATGACCCCCGACTTGTTAAAATTTGCAAAAAATGGGTTTGCAGAAAAGTGACAAGATCCCAGCACTGCAAAGCCCAAACTTTTGAAATTTTTACCCGATTTAAAAGTGGAATACCTCTCTGAATTTGTTGTTAAAATATCTATCTAGCTGCATTATTGGTTTATTTTCGAATTTTTGGTCAATATTTTGTAGTTTTTTATGACCCCCGACCTGTCAAAATTTGCAAAAAATGGGTTTGCAGAAAAGTGACCAGATCCCAGCACTGCTTAGCCCAAACTTTTGAAATTTTTACCCGATTTAAAAGTGGAATACCTCTCTGAATTTGTTGTTAAAATATCTATCTAGCTGCATTATTGGTTTATTTTCGAATTTTTGGTCAATATTTTGTTATTTTTTATGACCCCCGACCTGTCAAAATTTGCAAAAAAATGGGTTTGCAGAAAAGTGACCAGAACCCAGCACTGCTTAGCCCATAACTTTTGAAATTTTTACCCGATTTAAAAGTGGAATACCTCTCTGAATTTGTTATTAAAATATCTATCTAGCTGCATTATTGGTTTATTTTCGAATTTTTGGTCAATATTTTTTAATTTTTTATGACCCCCGACCTGTCAAAATTTGCAAAAAATGGGTTTGCAGAAAAGTGACCAGATCCCAGCACTGCTTATCCCATAACTTTTGAAATTTTTACCCGATTTAAAAGTGGAATGCCTCTCTAAATTTGTTATTAAAATATCTATCTAGCTACATCATTAGTTTATTTTCGAATTTTTGGTCAATGTTTCGTCATTTTTTATGACCCCCGACCTGTCAAAATTTGCAAAAAATGGGTTTGCAGAAAAGTGACCAGATCCCAGCACTGCTTAGCCCAAACTTTTGAAATTTTTACCCGATTTAAAAGTGGAATACCTCTCTGAATTTGTTATTCGAATATCTATCTAGCTGCATTTTTGGTTTATTTTCGAATTTTTGGTCAATATTTTGTAATTTTTTATGACCCCCGACCTGTCAAAATTTGCAAAAAATGGGTTTGCAGAAAAGTGACCAGAACCCAGCACTGCTTATCCCAAACCTTTTGAAATTTTTACCCGATTTAAAAGTGGAATACCTCTCTGAATTTGCTATTAAAATATCTATCTAGCTGCATTATTGGTTTATTTTCGAATTTTTGGTAAATATTTTGTAATTTTTTATGACCCCCGACCTGTCAAAATTTGCAAATAATGGGTTTGCAGAAAAGTGACCAGATCCCAGCACTGCTTAGCCCAAACTTTTGAAATTTTTACCCGATTTAAAAGTGGAATACCTCTCTGAATTTGTTGTTAAAATATCTATCTAGCTGCATTATTGGTTTATTTTCGAATTTTTGGTCAATATTTTGTAATTTTTTATGACCCCCGACCTGTCAAAATTTGCAAAAAATGGGTTTGCAGAAAAGTGACCAGATCCCAGCACTGCTTAGCCCAAACTTTTGAAATTTTTACCCGATTTAAAAGTGGAATACCTCTCTGAATTTGTTATTAGAATATCTATCTAGCTGCATTATTGGTTTATTTTCGAATTTTTGGTCAATATTTTGTAATTTTTTATGACCCCCGACCTGTCAAAATTTGCAAAAAATGGGTTTGCAGAAAAGTGACCAGATCCCAGCACTGCTTAGCCCATAACTTTTGAAATTTTTACCCGATTTAAAAGTGGAATACCTCTCTGAATTTGTTATTCGAATATCTATCTAGCTGCATTATTGGTTTATTTTCGAATTTTTGGTCAATGTTTCGTCATTTTTTATGACCCCCGACCTGTCAAAATTTGCAAAAAATGGGTTTGCAGAAAAGTGACCAGATCCCAGCACTGCTTAGCCCAAACTTTTGAAATTTTTACCCGATTTAAAAGTGGAATACCTCTCTGAATTTGTTATTCGAATATCTATCTAGCTGCATTATTGGTTTATTTTCGAATTTTTGGTCAATATTTTGTAGTTTTTTATGACCCCCGACCTGTCAAAATTTGCAAAAAATGGGTTTGCAGAAAAGTGACCAGATCCCAGCACTGCAAAGCCCAAACTTTTGAAATTTTTACCCGATTTAAAAGTGGAATACCTCTCTGAATTTGTTATTAAAATATCTATCTAGCTGCATTATTGGTTTATTTTCGAATTTTTGGTCAATATTTTGTAATTTTTTATGACCCCCGACCTGTCAAAATTTGCAAAAAATGGGTTTGCAGAAAAGTGACCAGATCCCAGCACTGCTTAGCCCAAACTTTTGAAATTTTTACCCGATTTAAAAGTGGAATACCTCTCTGAATTTGTTGTTAAAATATCTATCTAGCTGCATTATTGGTTTATTTTCGAATTTTTGGTCAATATTTTGTTATTTTTTATGACCCCCGACCTGTCAAAATTTGCAAAAAAATGGGTTTGCAGAAAAGTGACCAGAACCCAGCACTGCTTAGCCCATAACTTTTGAAATTTTTACCCGATTTAAAAGTGGAATACCTCTCTGAATTTGTTATTAAAATATCTATCTAGCTGCATTATTGGTTTATTTTCGAATTTTTGGTCAATATTTTGTAATTTTTTATGACCCCCGACCTGTCAAAATTTGCAAAAAATGGGTTTGCAGAAAAGTGACCAGATCCCAGCACTGCTTAGCCCATAACTTTTGAAATTTTTACCCGATTTAAAAGTGGAATACCTCTCTGAATTTGTTATTAAAATATCTATCTAGCTGCATTATTGGTTTATTTTCGAATTTTTGGTCAATATTTTGTCATTTTTTATGACCCCCGACCTGTCAAAATTTGCAAAAAATGGGTTTGCAGAAAAGTGACAAGATCCCAGCACTGCTTAGCCCAAACTTTTGAAATTTTTACCCGATTTAAAAGTGGAATACCTCTCTGAATTTGTTGTTAAAATATCTATCTAGCTGCATTATTGGTTTATTTTCGAATTTTTGGTCAATATTTTGTAATTTTTTATGACCCCCGACCTGTCAAAATTTGCAAAAAAAATGGGTTTGCAGAAAAGTGACCAGATCCCAGCACTGCTTATCCCATAACTTTTGAAATTTTTACCCGATTTAAAAGTGGAATGCCTCTCTGAATTTGTTATTAAAATATCTATCTAGCTGCATCATTGGTTTATTTTCGAATTTTTGGTCAATGTTTTGTCATTTTTTATGACCCCCGACCTGTCAAAATTTGCAAAAAATGGGTTTGCAGAAAAGTGACCAGATCCCAGCACTGCTTAGCCCAAACTTTTGAAATTTTTACCCGATTTAAAAGTGGAATACCTCTCTGAATTTGTTATTCGAATATCTATCTAGCTGCATTATTGGTTTATTTTCGAATTTTTGGTCAATATTTTGTAGTTTTTTATGACCCCCGACCTGTCAAAATTTGCAAAAAATGGGTTTGCAGAAAAGTGACCAGATCCCAGCACTGCAAAGCCCAAACTTTTGAAATTTTTACCCGATTTAAAAGTGGAATACCTCTCTGAATTTGTTATTAAAATATCTATCTAGCTGCATTATTGGTTTATTTTCGAATTTTTGGTAAATATTTTGTAATTTTTTATGACCCCCGACCTGTCAAAATTTGCAAAAAATGGGTTTGCAGAAAAGTGACCAGATCCCAGCACTGCTTAGCCCAAACTTTTGAAATTTTTACCCGATTTAAAAGTGGAATACCTCTCTGAATTTGTTGTTAAAATATCTATCTAGCTGCATTATTGGTTTATTTTCGAATTTTTGGTCAATATTTTGTAATTTTTTATGACCCCCGACCTGTCAAAATTTGCAAAAAATGGGTTTGCAGAAAAGTGACCAGATCCCAGCACTGCTTAGCCCAAACTTTTGAAATTTTTACCCGATTTAAAAGTGGAATACCTCTCTGAATTTGTTGTTAAAATATCTATCTAGCTGCATTATTGGTTTATTTTCGAATTTTTGGTCAATATTTTGTAATTTTTTATGACCCCCGACCTGTCAAAATTTGCAAAAAATGGGTTTGCAGAAAAGTGACCAGATCCCAGCACTGCTTAGCCCAAACTTTTGAAATTTGTACCCGATTTAAAAGTGGAATACCTCTCTGAATTTGTTATTCGAATATCTAAATAGCTGCATTATTGGTTTATTTTCGAATTTTTGGTCAATATTTTGTAGTTTTTTATGACCCCCGACTTGTTAAAATTTGCAAAAAATGGGTTTGCAGAAAAGTGACAAGATCCCAGCACTGCAAAGCCCAAACTTTTGAAATTTTTACCCGATTTAAAAGTGGAATACCTCTCTGAATTTGTTGTTAAAATATCTATCTAGCTGCATTATTGGTTTATTTTCGAATTTTTGGTCAATATTTTGTAATTTTTTATGACCCCCGACCTGTCAAAATTTGCAAAAAAATGGGTTTGCAGAAAAGTGACCAGATCCCAGCACTGCTTATCCCATAACTTTTGAAATTTTTACCCGATTTAAAAGTGGAATGCCTCTCTGAATTTGTTCTTAAAATATCTATCTAGCTACATCATTGGTTTATTTTCGAATTTTTGGTCAATGTTTCGTCATTTTTTATGACCCCCGACCTGTCAAAATTTGCAAAAAATGGGTTTGCAGAAAAGTGACCAGATCCCAGCACTGCTTAGCCCAAACTTTTGAAATTTCTACCCGATTTAAAAGTGGAATACCTCTCTGAATTTGTTGTTAAAATATCTATCTAGCTGCATTATTGGTTTATTTTCGAATTTTTGGTCAATATTTTGTTATTTTTTATGACCCCCGACCTGTCAAAATTTGCAAAAAAATGGGTTTGCAGAAAAGTGACCAGAACCCAGCACTGCTTAGCCCATAACTTTTGAAATTTTTACCCGATTTAAAAGTGGAATACCTCTCTGAATTTGTTATTAAAATATCTATCTAGCTGCATTATTGGTTTATTTTCGAATTTTTGGTCAATATTTTGTAGTTTTTTATGACCCCCGACTTGTTAAAATTTGCAAAAAATGGGTTTGCAGAAAAGTGACCAGATCCCAGTACTGCTTATCCCAAACCTTTTGAAATTTTTACCCGATTTAAAAGTGGAATACCTCTCTGAATTTGTTATTAAAATATCTATCTAGCTGCATTATTCGTTTATTTTCGAATTTTTGGTCAATATTTTTTAATTTTTTATGACCCCCGACCTGTCAAAATTTGCAAAAAATGGGTTTGCAGAAAAGTGACCAGATCCCAGCACTGCTTAGCCCAAACTTTTGAAATTTTTACCCGATTTAAAAGTGGAATACCTCTCTGAATTTGTTGTTAAAATATCTATCTAGCTGCATTATTGGTTTATTTTCGAATTTTTGTCAATATTTTGTAATTTTTTATGACCCCCGACCTGTCAAAATTTGCAAAAAATGGGTTTGCAGAAAAGTGACAAGATCCCAGCACTGCTTAGCCCAAACTTTTGAAATTTTTACCCGATTTAAAAGTGGAATACCTCTCTGAATTTGTTGTTAAAATATCTATCTAGCTGCATTATTGGTTTATTTTCGAATTTTTGGTCAATATTTTTTAATTTTTTATGACCCCCGACCTGTCAAAATTTGCAAAAAAATGGGTTTGCAGAAAAGTGACCAGATCCCAGCACTGCTTATCCCATAACTTTTGAAATTTTTACCCGATTTAAAAGTGGAATGCCTCTCTGAATTTGTTATTAAAATATCTATCTAGCTACATCATTGGTTTATTTTCGAATTTTTGGTCAATGTTTCGTCATTTTTTATGACCCCCGACCTGTCAAAATTTGCAAAAAATGGGTTTGCAGAAAAGTGACCAGATCCCAGCACTGCTTAGCCCAAACTTTTGAAATTTTTACCCGATTTAAAAGTGGAATACCTCTCTGAATTTGTTATTCGAATATCTATCTAGCTGCATTATTGGTTTATTTTCGAATTTTTGGTCAATATTTTGTAGTTTTTTATGACCCCCGACCTGTCAAAATTTGCAAAAAATGGGTTTGCAGAAAAGTGACCAGATCCCAGCACTGCAAAGCCCAAACTTTTGAAATTTTTACCCGATTTAAAAGTGGAATACCTCTCTGAATTTGTTATTAAAATATCTATCTAGCTGCATTATTGGTTTATTTTCGAATTTTTGGTCAATATTTTGTAATTTTTTATGACCCCCGACCTGTCAAAATTTGCAAAAAATGGGTTTGCAGAAAAGTGACCAGATCCCAGCACTGCTTAGCCCAAACTTTTGAAATTTTTACCCGATTTAAAAGTGGAATACCTCTCTGAATTTGTTATTTGAATATCTATCTAGCTGCATTATTGGTTTATTTTCGAATTTTTGGTCAATATTTTGTAATTTTTTATGACCCCCGACCTGTCAAAATTTGCAAAAAATGGGTTTGCAGAAAAGTGACCAGATCCCAGCGCTGCTTAGCCCAAACTTTTGAAATTTTTACCCGATTTAAAAGTGGAATACCTCTCTGAATTTGTTGTTAAAATATCTATCTAGCTGCATCATTGGTTTATTTTCGAATTTTTGGTCAATATTTTGTAATTTTTTATGACCCCCAACCTGTCAAAATTTGCAAAAAAATGGGTTTGCAGAAAAGTGACCAGATCCCAGCACTGCTTATCCCATAACTTTTGAAATTTTTACCCGATTTAAAAGTGGAATGCCTCTCTGAATTTGTTATTAAAATATCTATCTAGCTACATCATTGGTTTATTTTCGAATTTTTGGTCAATGTTTCGTCATTTTTTATGACCCCCGACCTGTCAAAATTTGCAAAAAATGGGTTTGCAGAAAAGTGACCAGATCCCAGCACTGCTTAGCCCAAACTTTTGAAATTTTTACCCGATTTAAAAGTGGAATACCTCTCTGAATTTGTTGTTAAAATATCTATCTAGCTGCATTATTGGTTTATTTTCGAATTTTTGGTCAATATTTTTTAATTTTTTATGACCCCCGACCTGTCAAAATTTGCAAAAAATGGGTTTGCAGAAAAGTGACCAGATCCCAGCACTGCTTAGCCCATAAATTTTGAAATTTTTACCCGATTTAAAAGTGGAATGCCTCTCTGAATTTGTTATTTAAATATCTATCTAGCTACATCATTGGTTTATTTTCGAATTTTTGGTCAATATTTTGTAATTTTTTATGACCCCCGACCTGTTAAAATTTGCAAAAAATGGGTTTGCAGAAAAGTGACCAGATCCCGGCACTGCTTAGCCCATAACTTTTGAAAATTTTACCCGATTTAAAAGTGGAATACCTCTCTGAATTTGTTATTCGAATATCTATCTAGCTGCATTATTGGTTTATTTTCGAATTTTTGGTTGATATTTTGTAATTTTTTATGACCCCCGACCTGTCAAAATTTGCAAAAAAATGGGTTTGCAGAAAAGTGACCAGATCCCAGCACTGCTTAGCCCATAACTTTTGAAATTTTTACCCGATTTAAAAGTGGAATACCTCTCTGAATTTGTTATTCGAATATCTATCTAGCTGCATTATTGGTTTATTTTCGAATTTTTGGTCAATATTTTGTAGTTTTTTATGACCCCCGACCTGTCAAAATTTGCAAAAAAATGGGTTTGCAGAAAAGTGACCAGATCCCAGCACTGCAAAGCCCAAACTTTTGAAATTTTTACCCGATTTAAAAGTGGAATACCTCTCTGACTTTGTTATTAAAATATCTAAATAGCTGCATTATTGGTTTATTTTCGAATTTTTGGTCAATATTTTGTAATTTTTTATGACCCCCGACCTGTCAAAATTTGCAAAAAATGGGTTTGCAGAAAAGTGACCAGATCCCAGCACTGCTTAGCCCAAACTTTTGAAATTTTTACCCGATTTAAAAGTGGAATCCCTCTCTGAATTTGTTGTTAAAATATCTATCTAGCTGCATTATTGGTTTATTTTCGAATTTTTGGTCAATATTTTGTAGTTTTTTATGACCCCCGACCTGTCAAAATTTGCAAGAAATGGGTTTGCAGAAAAGTGACCAGATCCCAGCACTGCTTAGCCCAAACTTTTGAAATTTTTACCCGATTTAAAAGTGGAATACCTCTCTGAATTTGTTGTTAAAATATCTATCTAGCTGCATTATTGGTTTATTTTCGAATTTTTGGTCAATATTTTGTAATTTTTTATGACCCCCGACCTGTCAAAATTTGCAAAAAATGGGTTTGCAGAAAAGTGACCAGATCCCAGCACTGCTTATCCCATAACTTTTGAAATTTTTACCCGATTTAAAAGTGGAATGCCTCTCTGAATTTGTTATTAAAATATCTATCTAGCTGCATTATTGGTTTATTTTCGAATTTTTGGTCAATATTTTGTAGTTTTTTATGACCCCCGACCTGTCAAAATTTGCAAAAAAATGGGTTTGCAGAAAAGTGACCAGATCCCAGCACTGCAAAGCCCATAACTTTTGAAATTTTTACCCGATTTAAAAGTGGAATGCCTCTCTGAATTTGTTATTAAAATATCTATCTAGCTGCATTATTGGTTTATTTTCGAATTTTTGGTCAATATTTTGTAATTTTTTATGACCCCCGACCTGTCAAAATTTGCAAAAAATGGGTTTGCAGAAAAGTGACCAGATCCCAGCACTGCTTAGCCCATAACTTTTGAAATTTTTACCCGATTTAAAAGTGGAATACCTCTCTGAATTTGTTATTCGAATATCTATCTAGCTGCATTATTGGTTTATTTTTCGAATTTTTTGGTCAATATTTTGTATTTTTTATGACCCCCGACCTGTCAAAATTTGCAAAAAATGGGTTTGCAGAAAAGTGACCAGATCCCAGCACTGCTTAGCCCAAACTTTTGAAATTTTTACCCGATTTAAAAGTGGAATACCTCTCTGAATTTGTTATTAAAATATCTATCTAGCTGCATTATTGGTTTATTTTCGAATTTTTGGTCAATATTTTGTAATTTTTTATGACCCCCGACCTGTCAAAATTTGCAAAAAATGGGTTTGCAGAAAAGTGACCAGATCCCAGCACTGCTTAGCCCATAACTTTTGAAATTTTTACCCGATTTAAAAGTGGAATACCTCTCTGAATTTGTTGTTAAAATATCTATCTAGCTGCATTATTGGTTTATTTTCGAATTTTTGGTCAATATTTTGTAATTTTTTATGACCCCCGACCTGTCAAAATTTGCAAAAAATGGGTTTGCAGAAAAGTGACCAGATCCCAGCACTGCTTAGCCCATAACTTTTGAAATTTTTACCCGATTTAAAAGTGGAATACCTCTCTGAATTTGTTGTTAAAATATCTATCTAGCTGCATTATTGGTTTATTTTCGAATTTTTGGTCAATATTTTGTAATTTTTTATGACCCCGACCTGTCAAAATTTGCAAAAAATGGGTTTGCAGAAAAGTGACCAGATCCCAGCACTGCTTAGCCCATAACTTTTGAAATTTTTACCCGATTTAAAAGTGGAATACCTCTCTGAATTTGTTATTAAAATATCTATCTAGCTGCATTATTGGTTTATTTTCGAATTTTTGGTCAATATTTTGTAGTTTTTTATGACCCCCGACCTGTCAAAATTTGCAAAAAAATGGGTTTGCAGAAAAGTGACCAGATCCCAGCACTGCAAAGCCCAAACTTTTGA
>NW_025064255.1:0-40752 GCF_018152265.1 Drosophila ficusphila
TTAAAATATTTTGTAATTTTTTATGACCTCCGACCTGTCAAAATTTGCAAGAAATGGGTTTGCAGAAAAGTGACCAGGTTCCAGCACTGCTTAGCCCAAACTTTTGAAATTTTTACCCGATTTAAAAGTGGAATACCACTCTGAATTTGTTATTAAAATATCTATCTAGCTGCATTATTGGTTTATTTTCGAATTTTTGGTCAATATTTTGTAATTTTTTATGACCCCCGACCTGTGAAAATTTGCAAGAAATGGGTTTGCAGAAAATTGACCAGATCCCAGCACTGCTTAGCCCAAACTTTTGAAATTTTTACCCGATTTAAAAGTGGAACACCTCTCTGAATTTGTTATTAAAATATCTATCTAGCTGCATTATTGGTTTATTTTCGAATTTTTGGTCAATATTTTGTAATTTTTTATGACCCCCGACCTGTCAAAATTTGCAAAAAATGGGTTTGCAGAAAAGTGACCAGATCCCAGCACTGCTTAGCCCATAACTTTTGAAATGTTTACCCGATTTAAAAGTGGAATACCTCTCTGAATTTGTTATTAAAATATCTATCTAGCTGCATTATAGGTTTATTTTCGAATTTTTGGTTGATATTTTGTAATTTTTTATGACCCCCGACCTGTGACAATTTGCAAGAAATGGGTTTGCAGAAAATTGACCAGATCCCAGCACTGCTTAGCCCAAACTTTTGAAATTTTTACCCGATTTAAAAGTGGAACACCTCTCTGAATTTGTTATTAAAATATCTATCTAGCTGCATCATTGGTTTATTTTCGAATTTTTGGTAAATATTTTGTAATTTTTTATGACCCCCGACTTGTCAAAATTTGAAAAATGGGTTTGCAGAAAATTTACCAGATCCCAGCACTGCTTAGCCCATAACTTTTGAAATTTTTACCCGATTTAAAAGTGGAATACCACTCTGAATTTGTTATTAAAATATCTATCTAGCTGCATTATTGGTTTATTTTCGAATTTTTTGTCAATATTTCGTAATTTTTTTATGACCCCCGACCTGTCAAAATTTGCAAAAAATGGGTTTCCAGAAAAGTGACCAGATCCCAGCACTGCTTAGCCCAAACTTTTGAAATTTTTACCCGATTTAAAAGTGGAATACCTCTCTGAATTTGTTATTAAAATATCTATCTAGCTGCATTATTGGTTTATTTTCGAATTTTTGGTCAATATTTTGTAATTTTTATGACCCCCGACCTGTCAAAATTTGCAAAAAATGGGTTTGCAGAAAAGTGACCAGATCCCAGCACTGCTTAGCCCATAACTTTTGAAATTTTTACCCGATTTAAAAGTGGAACACCTCTCTGAATTTGTTATTAAAATATCTATCTAGCTGCATCATTGGTTTATTTTCGAATTTTTGGTCAATATTTTGTAATTTTTTATGACCCCCGACTTGTCAAAATTTGCAAAAAATGGGTTTGCAGAAAATTTACCAGATCCCAGCACTGCTTAGCCCATAACTTTTGAAATTTTTACCCGATTTAAAAGTGGAATACCACTCTGAATTTGTTATTAAAATATCTATCTAGCTGCATTATTGGTTTATTTTCGAATTTTTGGTCAATATTTTGTAATTTTTTATGACCCCCGACCTGTCAAAATTTGCAAAAAATGGGTTTCAGAAAAGTGACCAGATCCTAGCACTGCTTAGCCCATAACTTTTGAAATTTTTACCCGATTTAAAAGTGGAACACCTCTCTGAATTTGTTATTAAAATATCTATCTAGCTGCATTATTGGTTTATTTTCGAATTTTAGGTTAATATTTTGTAATTTTTTATGACCTCCGACCTGTCAAAATTTAAAAAAAATGGGTTTGCAGAAAAGTGACCAGATCCCAGCACTGCTTAGCCCATAACTTTTGAAATTTTTACCCGATTTAAAAGTGGAACACCTCTCTGAATTTGTTATTAAAATATCTATCTAGCTGCATCATTGGTTTATTTTCGAATTTTTGGTCAATATTTTGTAATTTTTTATGACCCCCGACTTGTCAAAATTTGCAAAAAATGGGTTTGCAGAAAATTGACCAGATCCCAGCACTGCTTAGCCCATAACTTTTGAAATTTTTACCCGATTTAAAAGTGGAATACCACTCTGAATTTGTTATTAAAATATCTATCTAGCTGCATTATTGGTTTATTTTCGAATTTTTGGTCAATACTTTGTAATTTTTTATGACCCCCGACCTGTCAAAATTTGCAAAAAATGGGTTTCCAGAAAAGTGACCAGATCCCAGCACTGCTTAGCCCAAACTTTTGAAATTTTTACCCGATTTAAAAGTGGAATACCTCTCTGAATTTGTTATTAAAATATCTATCTAGCTGCATTATTGGTTTATTTTCGAATTTTTGGTCAATATTTTGTAATTTTTATGACCCCCGACCTGTCAAAATTTGCAAAAAATGGGTTTGCAGAAAAGTGACCAGATCCCAGCACTGCTTAGCCCATAACTTTTGAAATTTTTACCCGATTTAAAAGTGGAACACCTCTCTGAATTTGTTATTAAAATATCTATCTAGCTGCATTATTGGTTTATTTTCGAATTTTTGGTTGATATTTTGTAATTTTTTATGACCTCCGACCTGTCAAAATTTAAAAAAAAAATGGGTTTGCAGAAAAGTGACCAGATCCCAGCACTGCTTAGCCCATAACTTTTGAAATTTTTACCCGATTTAAAAGTGGAATACCTCTCTGAATTTGATATTAAAATATCTATCTAGCTGCATTATTGGTTTATTTTCGAATTTTAGGTTAATATTTTGTAATTTTTTATGACCTCCGACCTGTCAAAATTTAAAAAAAAATGGGTTTCCAGAAAAGTGACCAGATCCCAGCACTGCTTAGCCCATAACTTTTGAAATTTTTACCCGATTTAAAAGTGGAACCCCTCTCTGAATTTGTTATTAAAATATCTATCTAGCTGCATTATCGGTTTATTTTCGAATTTTTGGTTGATATTTTGTAATTTTTTATGACCCCCGACCTGTGAAAATTTGCAAGAAATGGGTTTGCAGAAAAGTGACCAGATCCCAGCACTGCTTAGCCCATAACTTTTGAAATTTTTACCCGATTTAAAAGTGGAATACCTCTCTGAATTTGTTATTAGAATATATATCTAGCTGCATTATTGGTTTATTTTCGAATTTTTGGTCAATATTTTGTAATTTTTTATGACCCCCGACCTGTCAAAATTTGCAAAAAAATGGGTTTGCAGAAAAGTGACCAGATCCCAGCACTGCTTAGCCCATAACTTTTGAAATGTTTACCCGATTTAAAAGTGGAATACCTCTCTGAATTTGTTATTAAAATATCTATCTAGCTGCATTATTGGTTTATTTTCGAATTTTTGGTCAATATTTTGTAATTTTTTATGACCCCCGACCTGTCAAAAATTTGCAAGAAATGGGTTTGCAGAAAAGTGACCAGGTTCCAGCACTGCTTAGCCCAAACTTTTGAAATTTTTACCCGATTTAAAAGTGGAACACCTCTCTGAATATGTTATTAAAATATCTATCTAGCTGCATCATTGGTTTATTTTCGAATTTTAGGTTAATATTTTGTAATTTTGTATGACCCCCGACTTGTCAAAATTTGCAAAAAATGGGTTTGCAGAAAATTGACCAGATCCCGGCACTGCTTAGCCCATAACTTTTGAAATTTTTACCCGATTTAAAAGTGGAATACCACTCTGAATTTGTTATTAAAATATCTATCTAGCTGCATTATTGGTTTATTTTCGAATTTTTGGTCAATATTTTGTAATTTTTTATGACCCCCGACCTGTCAAAATTTGCAAAAAATGGGTTTCCAGAAAAGTGACCAGATCCCAGCACTGCTTAGCCCAAACTTTTGAAATTTTTACCCGATTTAAAAGTGGAATACCTCTCTGAATTTGTTATTAAAATATCTATCTAGCTGCATTATTGGTTTATTTTCGAATTTTTGGTCAATATTTTGTAATTTTTATGACCCCCGACCTGTCAAAATTTGCAAAAAATGGGTTTGCAGAAAATTTACCAGATCCCAGCACTGCTTAGCCCATAACTTTTGAAATTTTTACCCGATTTAAAAGTGGAATACCACTCTGAATTTGTTATTAAAATATCTATCTAGCTGCATTATTGGTTTATTTTCGAATTTTTGGTCAATATTTTGTAATTTTTTATGACCCCCGACCTGTCAAAATTTGCAAAAAATGGGTTTCCAGAAAAGTGACCAGATCCCAGCACTGCTTAGCCCAAACTTTTGAAATTTTTATCCGATTTAAAAGTGGAATACCTCTCTGAATTTGTTATTAAAATATCTATCTAGCTGCATTATTGGTTTATTTTCGAATTTTTGGTCAATAATTTGTAATTTTTATGACCCCCGACCTGTCAAAATTTGCAAAAAATGGGTTTGCAGAAAAGTGACCAGATCCCAGCACTGCTTAGCCCATAACTTTTGAAATTTTTACCCGATTTAAAAGTGGAACACCTCTCTGAATTTGTTATTAAAATATCTATCTAGCTGCATCATTGGTTTATTTTCGAATTTTTTGGTCAATATTTTGTAATTTTTTATGACCCCCGACTTGTCAAAATTTGCAAAAAATGGGTTTGCAGAAAATTTACCAGATCCCAGCACTGCTTAGCCCATAACTTTTGAAATTTTCACCCGATTTAAAAGTGGAATACCACTCTGAATTTGTTATTAAAATATCTATCTAGCTGCATTATTGGTTTATTTTCGAATTTTAGGTTAATATTTTGTAATTTTTTATGACCTCCGACCTGTCAAAATTAAAAAAAAATGGGTTTGCAGAAAAGTGACCAGATCCCAGCACTGCTTAGCCCATAACTTTTGAAATTTTTACCCGATTTAAAAGTGGAATACCTCTCTGAATTTGTTATTAAAATATCTATCTAGCTGCATTATTGGTTTATTTTCGAATTTTAGGTTAATATTTTGTAATTTTTTATGACCTCCGACCTGTCAAAATTTAAAAAAAATGGGTTTGCAGAAAAGTGACCAGATCCCAGCACTGCTTAGCCCATAACTTTTGAAATTTTTACCCGATTTAAAAGTGGAACACCTCTCTGAATTTGTTATTAAAATATCTATCTAGCTGCATCATTGGTTTATTTTCGAATTTTTGGTCAATATTTTGTAATTTTTTATGACCCCCGACTTGTCAAAATTTGCAAAAAACGGGTTTGCAGAAAATTGACCAGATCCCAGCACTGCTTAGCCCATAACTTTTGAAATTTTTACCCGATTTAAAAGTGGAATACCACTCTGAATTTGTTATTAAAATATCTACCTAGCTGCATTATAGGTTTATTTTCGAATTTTTGGTCAATACTTTGTAATTTTTTATGACCCCCGACCTGTCAAAATTTGCAAAAAATGGGTTTCCAGAAAAGTGACCAGATCCCAGCACTGCTTAGCCCAAACTTTTGAAATTTTTACCCGATTTAAAAGTGGAATACCTCTCTGAATTTGTTATTAAAATATCTATCTAGCTGCATCATTGGTTTATTTTCGAATTTTTGGTCAATATTTTGTAATTTTTTTATGACCCCCGACTTGTCAAAATTTGCAAAAAATGGGTTTGCAGAAAATTGACCAGATCCCAGCACTGCTTAGCCCATAACTTTTGAAATTTTTACCCGATTTAAAAGTGGAATACCACTCTGAATTTGTTATTAAAATATCTATCTAGCTGCATTATAGGTTTATTTTCGAATTTTTGGTCAATACTTTGTAATTTTTTATGACCCCCGACCTGTCAAAATTTGCAAAAAATGGGTTTCCAGAAAAGTGACCAGATCCCAGCACTGCTTAGCCCAAACTTTTGAAATTTTTACCCGATTTAAAAGTGGAATACCTCTCTGAATTTGTTATTAAAATATCTATCTAGCTGCATTATTGGTTTATTTTCGAATTTTTGGTCAATATTTTGTAATTTTTATGACCCCCGACCTGTCAAAATTTGCAAAAAATGGGTTTGCAGAAAAGTGACCAGATCCCAGCACTGCTTAGCCCATAACTTTTGAAATTTTTACCCGATTTAAAAGTGGAATACCTCTCTGAATTTGTTATTAAAATATCTATCTAGCTGCATTATTGGTTTATTTTCGAATTTTAGGTTAATATTTTGTAATTTTTTATGACCTCCGACCTGTCAAAATTTAAAAAAAAATGGGTTTCCAGAAAAGTGACCAGATCCCAGCACTGCTTAGCCCATAACTTTTGAAATTTTTACCCGATTTAAAAGTGGAACCCCTCTCTGAATTTGTTATTAAAATATCTATCTAGCTGCATTATCGGTTTATTTTCGAATTTTTGGTTGATATTTTGTAATTTTTTATGACCCCCGACCTGTGAAAATTTGCAAGAAATGGGTTTGCAGAAAAGTGACCAGATCCCAGCACTGCTTAGCCCATAACTTTTGAAATTTTTACCCGATTTAAAAGTGGAATACCTCTCTGAATTTGTTATTAGAATATATATCTAGCTGCATTATTGGTTTATTTTCGAATTTTTGGTCAATATTTTGTAATTTTTTATGACCCCCGACCTGTCAAAATTTGCAAAAAATGGGTTTGCAGAAAAGTGACCAGATCCCAGCACTGCTTAGCCCATAACTTTTGAAATGTTTACCCGATTTAAAAGTGGAATACCTCTCTGAATTTGTTATTAAAATATCTATCTAGCTGCATTATTGGTTTATTTTCGAATTTTTGGTCAATATTTTGTAATTTTTTATGACCCCCGACCTGTCAAAAATTTGCAAGAAATGGGTTTGCAGAAAAGTGACCAGGTTCCAGCACTGCTTAGCCCAAACTTTTGAAATTTTTACCCGATTTAAAAGTGGAACACCTCTCTGAATATGTTATTAAAATATCTATCTAGCTGCATCATTGGTTTATTTTCGAATTTTTGGTCAATATTTTGTAATTTTGTATGACCCCCGACTTGTCAAAATTTGCAAAAAATGGGTTTGCAGAAAATTGACCAGATCCCGGCACTGCTTAGCCCATAACTTTTGAAATTTTTACCCGATTTAAAAGTGGAATACCACTCTGAATTTGTTATTAAAATATCTATCTAGCTGCATTATTGGTTTATTTTCGAATTTTTGGTCAATATTTTGTAATTTTTTATGACCCCCGACCTGTCAAAATTTGCAAAAAATGGGTTTGCAGAAAAGTGACCAGATCCCAGCACTGCTTAGCCCATAACTTTTGAAATTTTTCCCGATTTAAAAGTGGAACACCTCTCTGAATTTGTTATTAAAATATCTATCTAGCTGCATCATTGGTTTATTTTCGAATTTTTGGTCAATATTTTGTAATTTTTTATGACCCCCGACTTGTCAAAATTTGCAAAAAATGGGTTTGCAGAAAATTGACCAGATCCCAGCACTGCTTAGCCCATAACTTTTGAAATTTTTACCCGATTTAAAAGTGGAATACCACTCTGAATTTGTTATTAAAATATCTATCTAGCTGCATTATTGGTTTATTTTCGAATTTTTGGTCAATATTTTGTAATTTTTTATGCAAGAAATGGGTTTGCAGAAAAGTGACCAGATCCCAGCACTGCTTAGCCCAAACTTTTGAAATTTTTACCCGATTTAAAAGTGGAATACCACTCTGAATTTGTTATTAAAATATCTATCTAGCTGCATTATTGGTTTATTTTCGAATTTTTGGTCAATATTTTGTAATTTTTTATGACCCCCGACCTGTCAAAATTTGCAAAAAATGGGTTTCCAGAAAAGTGACCAGATCCCAGCACTGCTTAGCCCAAACTTTTGAAATTTTTACCCGATTTAAAAGTGGAATACCTCTCTGAATTTGTTATTAAAATATCTATCTAGCTGCATTATTGGTTTATTTTCGAATTTTTGGTCAATATTTTGTAATTTTTATGACCCCCGACCTGTCAAAATTTGCAAAAAATGGGTTTGCAGAAAAGTGACCAGATCCCAGCACTGCTTAGCCCATAACTTTTGAAATTTTTACCCGATTTAAAAGTGGAACACCTCTCTGAATTTGTTATTAAAATATCTATCTAGCTGCATTATTGGTTTATTTTCGAATTTTTGGTCAATATTTTTTAATTTTTTATGACCCCCGACCTGTCAAAATTTGCAAAAAATGGGTTTGCTGAAAATTGACCAGATCCCAGCACTGCTTAGCCCATAACTTTTGAAATTTTTACCCGATTTAAAAGTGGAATACCACTCTGAATTTGTTATTAAAATATCTATCTAGCTGCATTATTGGTTTATTTTCGAATTTTTGGTCAATATTTTGTAATTTTTTATGACCCCCGACCTGTCAAAATTTAAAAAAAAATGGGTTTGCAGAAAAGTGACCAGATCCCAACACTGCTTAGCCCAAACTTTTGAAATTTTTACCCGATTTAAAAGTGGAATACCTCTCTGAAATTGTTATTAGAATATCTATCTAGCTGCATCTTTGGTTTGTTTTCGAATTTTTGGTCAATATTTTGTAATTTTTTATGACCCCCGACCTGTCAAAATTTGCAAAAAATGGGTTTCCAGAAAAGTGACCAGATCCCAGCACTGCTTAGCCCATAACTTTTGAAATTTTTACCCGATTTAAAAGTGGAACACCTCTCTGAATTTGTTATTAAAATATCTATCTAGCTGCATCATTGGTTTATTTTCGAATTTTTTGGTCAATATTTTGTAATTTTTTATGACCCCCGACCTGTCAAAATTTGCAAAAAATGGGTTTCCAGAAAAGTGACCAGATCCCAGCACTGCTTAGACCAAACTTTTGAAATTTTTACCCGATTTAAAAGTGGAATACCTCTCTGAATTTGTTATTAAAATATCTATCTAGCTGCATTATTGGTTTATTTTCGAATTTTTGGTCAATATTTTGTAATTTTTATGACCCCCGACCTGTCAAAATTTGAAAAAATGGGTTTGCAGAAAAGGGACCAGATCCCAGCACTGCTTAGCCCATAACTTTTGAAATTTTTACCCGATTTAAAAGTGGAACACCTCTCTGAATTTGTTATTCGAATATCTATCTAGCTGCATTATTGGTTTATTTTGGAATTTTTGGTCAATATTTTGTAATTTTTTATGACCCCCGACCTGTCAAAATTTGCAAAAAATGGTTTTGCAGAAAATTGACCAGATCCCAGCACTGCTTAGCCCATAACTTTTGAAATTTTTACCCGATTTAAAAGTGGAATACCTCTCTGAATTTGTTGTTAAAATATCTATCTAGCTGCATTATTGGTTTATTTTCGAATTTTAGGTTAATATTTTGCAATTTTTTATGACCTCCGACCTGTCAAAATTTGCAAAAAATGGGTTTCCAGAAAAGTGACCAGATCCCAGCACTGCTTAGCCCAAACTTTTGAAATTTTTACCCGATTTAAAAGTGGAATACCTCTCTGAATTTGTTATTAAAATATCTATCTAGCTGCATTATTGGTTTATTTTCGAATTTTAGGTTAATATTTTGTAATTTTTTATGACCCCCGACCTGTCAAAATTTGCAAAAAATGGGTTTGCAGAAAAGTGACCAGATCCCAGCACTGCTTAGCCCATAACTTTTGAAATGTTTACCCGATTTAAAAGTGGAATACCTCTCTGAATTTGTTATTAAAATATCTATCTAGCTGCATTATTGGTTTATTTTCGAATTTTTGGTTGATATTTTGTAATTTTTTATGACCCCCGACCTGTGAAAACTTGCAAGAAATGGGTTTGCAGAAAAGTGACCAGGTTCCAGCACTGCTTAGCCCAAACTTTTGAAATTTTTACCCGATTTAAAAGTGGAACACCTCTCTGAATTTGTTATTAAAATATCTATCTAGCTGCATCATTGGTTTATTTTCGAATTTTTTGTCAATATTTTGTAATTTTTTATGACCCCCGACCTGTGAAAATTTGCAAAAAATGGGTTTGCAGAAAAGTGACCAGATCCCAGCACTGCTTAGCCCAAACTTTTGAAATTTTTACCCGACTTAAAGGTGGAATACCTCTCTGAATTTGTTATTAGAATATCTATCTAGCTGCATTATTGGTTTATTTTCGAATTTTTGGTCAATATTTTGTAATTTTTTATGACCCCCGACCTGTCAAAATTTGCAAAAAATGGTTTTGCAGAAAATTGACCAGATCCCAGCACTGCTTAGCCCATAACTTTTGAAATTTTTACCCGATTTAAAAGTGGAATACCACTCTGAATTTGTTATTAAAATATCTATCTAGCTGCATTATTGGTTTATTTTCGAATTTTTGGTCAATATTTTGTAATTTTTTATGACCCCCGACCTGTCAAAATTTGCAAAAAATGGGTTTGCAGAAAAGTGACCAGATCCCAGCACTGCTTAGCCCAAACTTTTGAAATTTTTACCCGATTTAAAAGTGGAATACCTCTCTGAATTTGTTATTAGAATATCTATCTAGCTGCATTATTGGTTTATTTTCGAATTTTTGGTCAATACTTTGTCATTTTTTATGACCCCCGACCTGTCAAAATTTGCAACAAATGGGTTTGCAGAAAAGTGACCAGATCCCAGCACTGCTTAGCCCATAACTTTTGAAATGTTTACCCGATTTAAAAGTGGAATACCTCTCTGAATTTGTTATTAAAATATCTATCTAGCTGCATTATTGGTTTATTTTCGAATTTTTGGTTGATATTTTGTAATTTTTTATGACCCCCGACCTGTGAAAATTTGCAAGAAATGGGTTTGCAGAAAAGTGACCAGGTTCCAGCACTGCTTAGCCCAAACTTTTGAAATTTTTACCCGATTTAAAAGTGGAACACCTCTCTGAATTTGTTATTAAAATATCTATCTAGCTGCATCATTGGTTTATTTTCGAATTTTTGGTCAATATTTTGTAATTTTTTATGACCCCCGACCTGTCAAAATTTGCAAAAAATGGGTTTGCAGAAAATTGACCAGATCCCAGCACTGCTTAGCCGATAACTTTTGAAATTTTTACCCGATTTAAAAGTGGAATACCACTCTGAATTTGTTATTAAAATATCTATCTAGCTGCATTATTGGTTTATTTTCGAATTTTTGGTCAATATTTTGTAATTTTTTATGACCCCCGACCTGTCAAAATTTGCAAAAAATGGGTTTCCAGAAAAGTGACCAGATCCCAGCACTGCTTAGCCCAAACTTTTGAAATTTTTACCCGATTTAAAAGTGGAATACCTCTCTGAATTTGTTATTAAAATATCTATCTAGCTGCATTATTGGTTTATTTTCGAATTTTTGGTTGATATTTTGTAATTTTTTATGACCCCCGACCTGTGAAAATTTGCAAGAAATGGGTTTGCAGAAAAGTGACCAGATCCCAGCACTGCTTAGCCGATAACTTTTGAAATTTTTACCCGATTTAAAAGTGGAACACCTCTCTGAATTTGTTATTAAAATATCTATCTAGCTGCATTATTGGTTTATTTTCGAATTTTTGGTCAATATTTTTTAATTTTTTATGACCCCCGACCTGTCAAAATTTGCAAAAAATGGGTTTGCTGAAAATTGACCAGATCCCAGCACTGCTTAGCCCATAACTTTTGAAATTTTTACCCGATTTAAAAGTGGAATACCACTCTGAATTTGTTATTAAAATATCTATCTAGCTGCATTATTGGTTTATTTTCGAATTTTTGGTCAATATTTTGTAATTTTTTATGACCCCCGACCTGTCAAAATTTAAAAAAAAATGGGTTTGCAGAAAAGTGACCAGATCCCAACACTGCTTAGCCCAAACTTTTGACATTTTTACCCGATTTAAAAGTGGAATACCTCTCTGAAATTGTTATTAGAATATCTATCTAGCTGCATCTTTGGTTTGTTTTCGAATTTTTGGTCAATATTTTGTAATTTTTTATGACCCCCGACCTGTCAAAATTTGCAAAAAATGGGTTTCCAGAAAAGTGACCAGATCCCAGCACTGCTTAGCCCATAACTTTTGAAATTTTTACCCGATTTAAAAGTGGAACACCTCTCTGAATTTGTTATTAAAATATCTATCTAGCTGCATCATTGGTTTATTTTCGAATTTTTGGTCAATATTTTGTAATTTTTTATGACCCCCGACCTGTCAAAATTTGCAAAAAATGGGTTTCCAGAAAAGTGACCAGATCCCAGCACTGCTTAGACCAAACTTTTGAAATTTTTACCCGATTTAAAAGTGGAATACCTCTCTGAATTTGTTATTAAAATATCTATCTAGCTGCATTATTGGTTTATTTTCGAATTTTTGGTCAATATTTTGTAATTTTTATGACCCCCGACCTGTCAAAATTTGAAAAAAATGGGTTTGCAGAAAAGGGACCAGATCCCAGCACTGCTTAGCCCATAACTTTTGAAATTTTTACCCGATTTAAAAGTGGAACACCTCTCTGAATTTGTTATTCGAATATCTATCTAGCTGCATTATTGGTTTATTTTCGAATTTTTGGTCAATATTTTGTAATTTTTTATGACCCCCGACCTGTCAAAATTTGCAAAAAATGGTTTTGCAGAAAATTGACCAGATCCCAGCACTGCTTAGCCCATAACTTTTGAAATTTTTACCCGATTTAAAAGTGGAATACCTCTCTGAATTTGTTATTAAAATATCTATCTAGCTGCATTATTGGTTTATTTTCGAATTTTAGGTTAATATTTTGTAATTTTTTATGACCCCCGACCTGTCAAAATTTGCAAAAAATGGGTTTGCAGAAAAGTGACCAGATCCCAGCACTGCTTAGCCCAAACTTTTGAAATTTTTACCCGATTTAAAAGTGGAATACCTCTCTGAATTTGTTATTAAAATATCTATCTAGCTGCATTATTGGTTTATTTTCGAATTTTAGGTTAATATTTTGTAATTTTTTATGACCCCCGACCTGTCAAAATTTGCAAAAAATGGGTTTGCAGAAAAGTGACCAGATCCCAGCACTGCTTAGCCCATAACTTTTGAAATGTTTACCCGATTTAAAAGTGGAATACCTCTCTGAATTTGTTATTAAAATATCTATCTAGCTGCATTATTGGTTTATTTTCGAATTTTTTGGTTGATATTTTGTAATTTTTTATGACCCCCGACCTGTGAAAACTTGCAAGAAATGGGTTTGCAGAAAAGTGACCAGGTTCCAGCACTGCTTAGCCCAAACTTTTGAAATTTTTACCCGATTTAAAAGTGGAACACCTCTCTGAATTTGTTATTAAAATATCTATCTAGCTGCATCATTGGTTTATTTTCGAATTTTTTGTCAATATTTTGTAATTTTTTATGACCCCCGACCTGTCAAAATTTGCAAAAAATGGGTTTGCAGAAAAGTGACCAGATCCCAGCACTGCTTAGCCCAAACTTTTGAAATTTTTACCCGACTTAAAGGTGGAATACCTCTCTGAATTTGTTATTAGAATATCTATCTAGCTGCATTATTGGTTTATTTTCGAATTTTTGGTCAATATTTTGTAATTTTTTATGACCCCCGACCTGTCAAAATTTGCAAAAAATGGTTTTGCAGAAAATTGACCAGATCCCAGCACTGCTTAGCCCATAACTTTTGAAATTTTTACCCGATTTAAAAGTGGAATACCACTCTGAATTTGTTATTAAAATATCTATCTAGCTGCATTATTGGTTTATTTTCGAATTTTTGGTCAATATTTTGTAATTTTTTATGACCCCCGACCTGTCAAAATTTGCAAAAAATGGGTTTGCAGAAAAGTGACCAGATCCCAGCACTGCTTAGCCCAAACTTTTGAAATTTTTACCCGATTTAAAAGTGGAATACCTCTCTGAATTTGTTATTAGAATATCTATCTAGCTGCATTATTGGTTTATTTTCGAATTTTTGGTCAATACTTTGTCATTTTTTATGACCCCCGACCTGTCAAAATTTGCAAAAAATGGGTTTGCAGAAAAGTGACCAGATCCCAGCACTGCTTAGCCCATAACTTTTGAAATGTTTACCCGATTTAAAAGTGGAATACCTCTCTGAATTTGTTATTAAAATATCTATCTAGCTGCATTATTGGTTTATTTTCGAATTTTTGGTTGATATTTTGTAATTTTTTATGACCCCCGACCTGTGAAAATTTGCAAGAAATGGGTTTGCAGAAAAGTGACCAGGTTCCAGCACTGCTTAGCCCAAACTTTTGAAATTTTTACCCGATTTAAAAGTGGAACACCTCTCTGAATTTGTTATTAAAATATCTATCTAGCTGCATCATTGGTTTATTTTCGAATTTTTGGTCAATATTTTGTAATTTTTTATGACCCCCGACCTGTCAAAATTTGCAAAAAATGGGTTTGCAGAAAATTGACCAGATCCCAGCACTGCTTAGCCGATAACTTTTGAAATTTTTACCCGATTTAAAAGTGGAATACCACTCTGAATTTGTTATTAAAATATCTATCTAGCTGCATTATTGGTTTATTTTCGAATTTTTGGTCAATATTTTGTAATTTTTTATGACCCCCGACCTGTCAAAATTTGCAAAAAATGGGTTTCCAGAAAAGTGACCAGATCCCAGCACTGCTTAGCCCAAACTTTTGAAATTTTTACCCGATTTAAAAGTGGAATACCTCTCTGAATTTGTTATTAAAATATCTATCTAGCTGCATTATTGGTTTATTTTCGAATTTTTGGTTGATATTTTGTAATTTTTTATGACCCCCGACCTGTGAAAATTTGCAAGAAATGGGTTTGCAGAAAAGTGACCAGATCCCAGCACTGCTTAGCCCAAACTTTTGAAATTTTTACCCGATTTAAAAGTGGAACACCTCTCTGAATTTGTTATTAAAATATCTATCTAGCTGCATCATTGGTTTATTTTCGAATTTTTGGTCAATATTTTGTAATTTTTTATGACCCCCGACTTGTCAAAATTTGCAAAAAATGGGTTTGCAGAAAATTGACCAGATCCCAGCACTGCTTAGCCGATAACTTTTGAAATTTTTACCCGATTTAAAAGTGGAATACCACTCTGAATTTGTTATTAAAATATCTATCTAGCTGCATTATTGGTTTATTTTCGAATTTTTGGTCAATATTTTGTAATTTTTTATGACCCCCGACCTGTCAAAATTTGCAAAAAATGGGTTTCCAGAAAAGTGACCAGATCCCAGCACTGCTTAGCCCAAACTTTTGAAATTTTTACCCGATTTAAAAGTGGAATACCTCTCTGAATTTGTTATTAAAATATCTATCTAGCTGCATTATTGGTTTATTTTCGAATTTTAGGTTAATATTTTGTAATTTTTTATGACCCCCGACCTGTCAAAATTTAAAAAAAAATGGGTTTGCAGAAAAGTGACCAGATCCCAGCACTGCTTAGCCCAAACTTTTGAAATTTTTACCCGATTTAAAAGTGGAACACCTCTCTGAATTTTTTATTAAAATATCTATCTAGCTGCATCATTGGTTTATTTTCGAATTTTTGGTCAATATTTTGTAATTTTTTATGACCCCCGACTTGTCAAAATTTGCAAAAAATGGGTTTGCAGAAAATTGACCAGATCCCAGCACTGCTTAGCCCATAACTTTTGAAATTTTTACCCGATTTAAAAGTGGAATACCTCTCTGAATTTGTTATTAGAATATCTATCTAGCTGCATTATTGGTTTATTTTCGAATTTTTTGGTGAATGTTTCGTCATTTTTTATGACCCCCGATCTGTCAAAATTTGCAAAAAATGGGTTTGCAGAAAAGTGACCAGATCCCAGCACTGCTTAGCCCAAACTTTTAAAATTTTTACCCGATTTAAAAGTGGAATACCTCTCTGAATTTGTTATTAAAATATCAATCTAGCTGCATTATTGGTTTATTTTCGAATTTTTGGTCAATATTTTGTAATTTTTATGACCCCCGACCTGTCAAAATTTGCAAAAAATGGGTTTGCAGAAAATTGACCAGATCCCAGCACTGCTTAGCCCAAACTTTTGAAATTTTTACCCGATTTAAAAGTGGAATACCTCTCTGAATTTGTTATTAAAATATCTATCTAGCTGCATTATTGGTTTATTTTCGAATTTTAGGTTAATATTTTGTAATTTTTTATGACCCCCGACCTGTCAAAATTTAAAAAAAAATGGGTTTGCAGAAAAGTGACCAGATCCCAGCACTGCTTAGCCCAAACTTTTGAAATTTTTACCCGATTTAAAAGTGGAACACCTCTCTGAATTTTTTATTAAAATATCTATCTAGCTGCATCATTGGTTTATTTTCGAATTTTTGGTCAATATTTTGTAATTTTTTATGACCCCCGACTTGTCAAAATTTGCAAAAAATGGGTTTGCAGAAAATTGACCAGATCCCAGCACTGCTTAGCCCATAACTTTTGAAATTTTTACCCGATTTAAAAGTGGAATACCTCTCTGAATTTGTTATTAGAATATCTATCTAGCTGCATTATTGGTTTATTTTCGAATTTTTGGTCAATGTTTCGTCATTTTTTATGACCCCCGATCTGTCAAAATTTGCAAAAAAATGGGTTTGCAGAAAAGTGACCAGATCCCAGCACTGCTTAGCCCAAACTTTTAAAATTTTTACCCGATTTAAAAGTGGAATACCTCTCTGAATTTGTTATTAAAATATCAATCTAGCTGCATTATTGGTTTATTTTCGAATTTTTGGTCAATATTTTGTAATTTTTATGACCCCCGACCTGTCAAAATTTGCAAAAAATGGGTTTGCAGAAAATTGACCAGATCCCAGCACTGCTTAGCCCATAACTTTTGAAATTTTTACCCGATTTAAAAGTGGAATACCTCTCTGAATTTGTTATTAAAATATCTATCTAGCTGCATTATTGGTTTATTTTCGAATTTTAGGTTAATATTTTGTAATTTTTTATGACCTCCGACCTGTCAAAATTTAAAAAAAAATGGGTTTGCAGAAAAGTGACCAGATCCCAGCACTGCTTAGCCCATAACTTTTGAAATTTTTACCCGATTTAAAAGTGGAACACCTCTCTGAATTTGTTATTAAAATATCTATCTAACTGCATTATTGGTTTATTTTCGAATTTTTGGTTGATATTTTGTAATTTTTTATGACCCCCGACCTGTGAAAATTTGCAAGAAATGGGTTTGCAGAAAAGTGACCAGATCCCAGCACTGCTTAGCCCATAACTTTTGAAATTTTTACCCGATTTAAAAGTGGAATACCACTCTGAATTTGTTATTAAAATATCTATCTAGCTGCATTATTGGTTTATTTTCGAATTTTAGGTTAATATTTTGTAATTTTTTATGACCTCCGACCTGTCAAAATTTAAAAAAAAATGAGTTTGCAGAAAAGTGACCAGATCCCAGCACTGCTTATCCCATAACTTTTGAAATTTTTACCCGATTTAAAAGTGGAATACCTCTCTGAATTTGTTATTAAAATATCTATCTAGCTGCATTATTGGTTTATTTTCGAATTTTAGGTTAATATTTTGTAATTTTTTATGACCTCCGACCTGTCAAAATTTAAAAAAAAATGGGTTTGCAGAAAAGTGACCAGATCCCAGCACTGCTTAGCCCATAACTTTTGAAATTTTTACCCGATTTAAAAGTGGAACACCTCTCTGAATTTGTTATTAAAATATCTATCTAGCTGCATTATTGGTTTATTTTCGAATTTTTGGTTGATATTTTGTAATTTTTTATGACCACCGACCTGTGAAAATTTGCAAGAAATGGGTTTGCAGAAAAGTGACCAGATCCCAGCACTGCTTAGCCCATAACTTTTGAAATTTTTACCCGATTTAAAAGTGGAATACCACTCTGAATTTGTTATTAAAATATCTATCTAGCTGCATTATTGGTTTATTTTCGAATTTTTGGTCAATATTTTGTAATTTTTTATGACCCCCGACCTGTCAAAATTTGCAAAAAATGGGTTTCCAGAAAAGTGACCAGATCCCAGCACTGCTTAGCCCAAACTTTTAAAATTTTTACCCGATTTAAAAGTGGAATACCTCTCTGAATTTGTTATTAAAATATCAATCTAGCTGCATTATTGGTTTATTTTCGAATTTTTGGTCAATATTTTGTAATTTTTATGACCCCCGACCTGTCAAAATTTGCAAAAAATGGGTTTGCAGAAAATTGACCAGATCCCAGCACTGCTTAGCCCATAACTTTTGAAATTTTTACCCGATTTAAAAGTGGAATACCTCTCTGAATTTGTTATTAAAATATCTATCTAGCTGCATTATTGGTTTATTTTCGAATTTTAGGTTAATATTTTGTAATTTTTTATGACCTCCGACCTGTCAAAATTTAAAAAAAAAATGGGTTTGCAGAAAAGTGACCAGATCCCAGCACTGCTTAGCCCATAACTTTTGAAATTTTTACCCGATTTAAAAGTGGAACACCTCTCTGAATTTGTTATTAAAATATCTATCTAGCTGCATTATTGGTTTATTTTCGAATTTTTGGTTGATATTTTGTAATTTTTTATGACCCCCGACCTGTGAAAATTTGCAAGAAATGGGTTTGCAGAAAAGTGACCAGATCCCAGCACTGCTTAGCCCATAACTTTTGAAATTTTTACCCGATTTAAAAGTGGAATACCACTCTGAATTTGTTATTAAAATATCTATCTAGCTGCATTATTGGTTTATTTTCGAATTTTAGGTTAATATTTTGTAATTTTTTATGACCTCCGACCTGTCAAAATTTAAAAAAAAATGGGTTTGCAGAAAAGTGACCAGATCCCAGCACTGCTTAGCCCATAACTTTTGAAATTTTTACCCGATTTAAAAGTGGAACACCTCTCTGAATTTGTTATTAAAATATCTATCTAGCTGCATTATTGGTTTATTTTCGAATTTTAGGTTAATATTTTGTAATTTTTTATGACCTCCGACCTGTCAAAATTTAAAAAAAATGGGTTTGCAGAAAAGTGACCAGATCCCAGCACTGCTTAGCCCATAACTTTTGAAATTTTTACCCGATTTAAAAGTGGAAACCTCTCTGAATTTGTTATTAAAATATCTATCTAGCTGCATTATTGGTTTATTTTCGAATTTTAGGTTAATATTTTGTAATTTTTTATGACCTCCGACCTGTCAAAATTTAAAAAAAAATGGGTTTGCAGAAAAGTGACCAGATCCCAGCACTGCTTAGCCCATAACTTTTGAAATTTTTACCCGATTTAAAAGTGGAACACCTCTCTGAATTTGTTATTAAAATATCTATCTAGCTGCATTATTGGTTTATTTTCGAATTTTTGGTTGATATTTTGTAATTTTTTATGACCACCGACCTGTGAAAATTTGCAAGAAATGGGTTTGCAGAAAAGTGACCAGATCCCAGCACTGCTTAGCCCATAACTTTTGAAATTTTTACCCGATTTAAAAGTGGAATACCACTCTGAATTTGTTATTAAAATATCTATCTAGCTGCATTATTGGTTTATTTTCGAATTTTTGGTCAATATTTTGTAATTTTTTATGACCCCCGACCTGTCAAAATTTGCAAAAAATGGGTTTCCAGAAAAGTGACCAGATCCCAGCACTGCTTAGCCCAAACTTTTAAAATTTTTACCCGATTTAAAAGTGGAATACCTCTCTGAATTTGTTATTAAAATATCAATCTAGCTGCATTATTGGTTTATTTTCGAATTTTTGGTCAATATTTTGTAATTTTTATGACCCCCGACCTGTCAAAATTTGCAAAAAATGGGTTTGCAGAAAATTGACCAGATCCCAGCACTGCTTAGCCCATAACTTTTGAAATTTTTACCCGATTTAAAAGTGGAATACCTCTCTGAATTTGTTATTAAAATATCTATCTAGCTGCATTATTGGTTTATTTTCGAATTTTAGGTTAATATTTTGTAATTTTTTATGACCTCCGACCTGTCAAAATTTAAAAAAAAATGGGTTTGCAGAAAAGTGACCAGATCCCAGCACTGCTTAGCCCATAACTTTTGAAATTTTTACCCGATTTAAAAGTGGAACACCTCTCTGAATTTGTTATTAAAATATCTATCTAGCTGCATTATTGGTTTATTTTCGAATTTTTGGTTGATATTTTGTAATTTTTTATGACCCCCGACCTGTGAAAATTTGCAAGAAATGGGTTTGCAGAAAAGTGACCAGATCCCAGCACTGCTTAGCCCATAACTTTTGAAATTTTTACCCGATTTAAAAGTGGAATACCACTCTGAATTTGTTATTAAAATATCTATCTAGCTGCATTATTGGTTTATTTTCGAATTTTAGGTTAATATTTTGTAATTTTTTATGACCTCCGACCTGTCAAAATTTAAAAAAAATGGGTTTGCAGAAAAGTGACCAGATCCCAGCACTGCTTAGCCCATAACTTTTGAAATTTTTACCCGATTTAAAAGTGGAACACCTCTCTGAATTTGTTATTAAAATATCTATCTAGCTGCATTATTGGTTTATTTTCGAATTTTAGGTTAATATTTTGTAATTTTTTATGACCTCCGACCTGTCAAAATTTAAAAAAAAATGGGTTTGCAGAAAAGTGACCAGATCCCAGCACTGCTTAGCCCATAACTTTTGAAATTTTTACCCGATTTAAAAGTGGAAACCTCTCTGAATTTGTTATTAAAATATCTATCTAGCTGCATTATTGGTTTATTTTCGAATTTTTGGTTGATATTTTGTAATTTTTTATGACCCCCGACCTGTGAAAATTTGCAAGAAATGGGTTTGCAGAAAAGTGACCAGATCCCAGCACTGCTTAGCCCATAACTTTTGAAATTTTTACCCGATTTAAAAGTGGAATACCACTCTGAATTTGTTATTAAAATATCTATCTAGCTGCATTATTGGTTTATTTTCGAATTTTTGGTCAATATTTTGTAATTTTTTATGACCCCCGACCTGTCAAAATTTGCAAAAAATTGGTTTGCAGAAAAGTGACCAGATCCCAGCACTGCTTAGCCCAAACTTTTGAAATTTTTACCCGATTTAAAAGTGGAATACCTCTCTGAATTTGTTATTAGAATATCTATCTAGCTGCATCATTGGTTTATTTTCGAATTTTTTGTCAATATTTTGTAATTTTTTATGACCCCCGACCTGTCAAAATTTGCAAAAAATGGGTTTGCAGAAAAGTGACCAGATCCCAGCACTGCTTAGCCCAAACTTTTGAAATTTTTACCCGATTTAAAAGTGGAATACCTCTCTGAATTTGTTATTAGAATATCTATCTAGCTGCATTATTGGTTTATTTTCGAATTTTTTGGTCAATATTTTGTAATTTTTTATGACCCCCGACCTGTCAAAATTTGCAAAAAATGGGTTTGCAGAAAATTGACCAGATCCCAGCACTGCTTAGCCCATAACTTTTGAAATTTTTACCCGATTTAAAAGTGGAATACCACTCTGAATTTGTTATTAAAATATCTATCTAGCTGCATTATTGGTTTATTTTCGAATTTTAGGTTAATATTTTGTAATTTTTTATGACCTCCGACCTGTCAAAATTTAAAAAAAAATGAGTTTGCAGAAAAGTGACCAGATCCCAGCACTGCTTATCCCATAACTTTTGAAATTTTTACCCGATTTAAAAGTGGAATACCTCTCTGAATTTGTTATTAAAATATCTATCTAGCTGCATTATTGGTTTATTTTCGAATTTTTTGGTCAATATTTTGTAATTTTTATGACCCCCGACCTGTCAAAATTTGCAAAAAATGGGTTTGCAGAAAATTGACCAGATCCCAGCACTGCTTAGCCCATAACTTTTGAAATTTTTACCCGATTTAAAAGTGGAATACCTCTCTGAATTTGTTATTAAAATATCTATCTAGCTGCATTATTGGTTTATTTTCGAATTTTAGGTTAATATTTTGTAATTTTTTATGACCTCCGACCTGTCAAAATTTAAAAAAAAATGGGTTTGCAGAAAAGTGACCAGATCCCAGCACTGCTTAGCCCATAACTTTTGAAATTTTTACCCGATTTAAAAGTGGAACACCTCTCTGAATTTGTTATTAAAATATCTATCTAGCTGCATTATTGGTTTATTTTCGAATTTTTGGTTGATATTTTGTAATTTTTTATGACCCCCGACCTGTGAAAATTTGCAAGAAATGGGTTTGCAGAAAAGTGACCAGATCCCAGCACTGCTTAGCCCATAACTTTTGAAATTTTTACCCGATTTAAAAGTGGAATACCACTCTGAATTTGTTATTAAAATATCTATCTAGCTGCATTATTGGTTTATTTTCGAATTTTTGGTCAATATTTTGTAATTTTTTATGACCCCCGACCTGTCAAAATTTGCAAAAAATTGGTTTGCAGAAAAGTGACCAGATCCCAGCACTGCTTAGCCCATAACTTTTGAAATTTTTACCCGATTTAAAAGTGGAATACCTCTCTGAATTTGTTATTAAAATATCTATCTAGCTGCATTATTGGTTTATTTTCGAATTTTTGGTCAATATTTTGTAATTTTTTATGACCCCCGACCTGTCAAAATTTGCAAAAAATGGGTTTGCAGAAAAGTGACCAGATCCCAGCACTGCTTAGCCCAAACTTTTGAAATTTTTACCCGATTTAAAAGTGGAATACCTCTCTGAATTTGTTATTAGAATATCTATCTAGCTGCATTATTGGTTTATTTTCGAATTTTTGGTCAATATTTTGTAATTTTTTATGACCCCCGACCTGTCAAAATTTGCAAAAAATGGGTTTGCAGAAAAGTGACCAGATCCCAGCACTGCTTAGCCCATAACTTTTGAAATTTTTACCCGATTTTAAAGTGGAATACCTCTCTGAATTTGTTATTAAAATATCTATCTAGCTGCATTATTGGTTTATTTTCGAATTTTTTGGTCAATATTTTGTAATTTTTTATGACCCCCGACCTGTGAAAATTTGCAAGAAATGGGTTTGCAGAAAAGTGACCAGGTTCCAGCACTGCTTAGCCCAAACTTTTGAAATTTTTACCCGATTTAAAAGTGGAACACCTCTCTGAATTTGTTATTAAAATATCTATCTAGCTGCATCATTGGTTTATTTTCGAATTTTTGGTCAATATTTTGTAATTTTTTATGACCCCCGACTTGTCAAAATTTGCAAAAAATGGGTTTGCAGAAAATTGACCAGATCCCAGCACTGCTTAGCCCATAACTTTTGAAATTTTTACCCGATTTAAAAGTGGAATACCACTCTGAATTTGTTATTAAAATATCTATCTAGCTGCATTATTGGTTTATTTTCGAATTTTTGGTCAATATTTTGTAATTTTTTATGACCCCCGACCTGTCAAAATTTAAAAAAAAATGGGTTTGCAGAAAAGTGACCAGATCCCAGCACTGCTTAGCCCATAACTTTTGAAATTTTTACCCGATTTAAAAGTGGAACACCTCTCTGAATTTGTTATTAAAATATCTATCTAGCTGCATTACTGGTTTATTTTCGAATTTTTGGTTGATATTTTGTAATTTTTTATGACCCCCGACCTGTGAAAATTTGCAAGAAATGGGTTTGCAGAAAAGTGACCAGATCCCAGCACTGCTTAGCCCATAACTTTTGAAATTTTTACCCGATTTAAAAGTGGAACACCTCTCTGAATTTGTTATTAAAATATCTATCTAGCTGCATCATTGGTTTATTTTCGAATTTTTGGTCAATATTTTGTAATTTTTTATGACCCCCGACTTGTCAAAATTTGCAAAAAATGGGTTTGCAGAAAATTGACCAGATCCCAGCACTGCTTAGCCCATAACTTTTGAAATTTTTACCCGATTTAAAAGTGGAATACCACTCTGAATTTGTTATTAAAATATCTATCTAGCTGCATTATTGGTTTATTTTCGAATTTTTGGTCAATATTTTGTAATTTTTTATGACCCCCGACCTGTCAAAATTTGCAAAAAATGGGTTTCCAGAAAAGTGACCAGATCCCAGCACTGCTTAGCCCATAACTTTTGAAATTTGTACCCGATTTAAAAGTGGAACACCTCTCTGAATTTGTTATTAAAATATCTATCTAGCTGCATCATTGGTTTATTTTCGAATTTTTGGTCAATATTTTGTAATTTTTTATGACCCCCGACCTGTGAAAATTTGCAAGAAATGGGTTTGCAGAAAAGTGACCAGGTTCTAGCACTGCTTAGCCCAAACTTTTGAAATTTTTACCCGATTTAAAAGTGGAATACCTCTCTGAATTTGTTATTAAAATATCTATCTAGCTGCATCATTGGTTTATTTTCGAATTTTTGGTCAATATTTTGTAATTTTTTATGACCCCCGACCTGTCAAAATTTAAAAAAAAATGGGTTTGCAGAAAAGTGACCAGATCCCAGCACTGCTTAGCCCATAACTTTTGAAATTTTTACCCGATTTAAAAGTGGAACACCTCTCTGAATTTGTTATTAAAATATCTATCTAGCTGCATTATTGGTTTATTTTCGAATTTTTGGTTGATATTTTGTAATTTTTTATGACCCCCGACCTGTGAAAATTTGCAAGAAATGGGTTTGCAGAAAAGTGACCAGATCCCAGCACTGCTTAGCCCATAACTTTTGAAATTTTTACCCGATTTAAAAGTGGAACACCTCTCTGAATTTGTTATTAAAATATCTATCTAGCTGCATTATTGGTTTATTTTCGAGTTTTAGGTCAATATTTTGTAATTTTTTATGACCCCCGACCTGTGAAAATTTGCAAGAAATGGGTTTGCAGAAAAGTGACCAGGTTCCAGCACTGCTTAGCCCAAACTTTTGAAATTTTTACCCGATTTAAAAGTGGAACACCTCTCTGAATTTGTTATTAAAATATCTATCTAGCTGCATCATTGGTTTATTTTCGAATTTTTGGTCAATATTTTGTAATTTTTATGACCCCCGACCTGTCAAAATTTGCAAGAAATGGGTTTGCAGAAAAGTGACCAGGTTCCAGCACTGCTTAGCCCAAACTTTTGAAATTTTTACCCGATTTAAAAGTGGAACACCTCTCTGAATTTGTTATTAAAATATCTATCTAGCTGCATCATTGGTTTATTTTCGAATTTTTGGTCAATATTTTGTAATTTTTTATGACCCCCGACTTGTCAAAATTTGCAAGAAATGGGTTTGCAGAAAATTGACCAGATCCCAGCACTGCTTAGCCCAAACTTTTGAAATTTTTACCCGATTTAAAAGTGGAATACCTCTCTGAATTTGTTATTAAAATATCTATCTAGCTGCATCATTGGTTTATTTTCGAATTTTTGGTCAATATTTTGTAATTTTTATGACCCCCCGACCTGTCAAAATTTGCAAGAAATGGGTTTGCAGAAAAGTGACCAGATCCCAGCACTGCTTAGCCCAAACTTTTGAAATTTTTACCCGATTTAAAAGTGGAATACCTCTCTGAATTTGTTATTAGAATATCTATCTAGCTGCATTATTGGTTTATTTTCGAGTTTTAGGTCAATATTTTGTAATTTTTTATGACCCCCGACCTGTGAAAATTTGCAAGAAATGGGTTTGCAGAAAAGTGACCAGGTTCCAGCACTGCTTAGCCCAAACTTTTGAAATTTTTACCCGATTTAAAAGTGGAACACCTCTCTGAATTTGTTATTAAAATATCTATCTAGCTGCATCATTGGTTTATTTTCGAATTTTTGGTCAATATTTTGTAATTTTTTATGACCCCCGACTTGTCAAAATTTGCAAGAAATGGGTTTGCAGAAAATTGACCAGATCCCAGCACTGCTTAGCCCATAACTTTTGAAATTTTTACCCGATTTAAAAGTGGAATACCACTCTGAATTTGTTATTAAAATATCTATCTAGCTGCATTATTGGTTTATTTTCGAATTTTTGGTCAATATTTTGTAATTTTTTATGACCCCCGACCTGTCAAAATTTGCAAAAAATGGGTTTGCAGAAAAGTGACCAGATCCCAGCACTGCTTAGCCCAAACTTTTGAAATTTTTACCCGATTTAAAAGTGGAATACCTCTCTGAATTTGTTATTAGAATATCTATCTAGCTGCATTATTGGTTTATTTTCGAATTTTTTGTCAATATTTTGTAATTTTTTATGACCCCCGACCTGTCAAAATTTGCAAAAAATGGGTTTGCAGAAAAGTGACCAGATCCCAGCACTGCTTAGCCCATAACTTTTGAAATTTTTACCCGATTTAAAAGTGGAACACCTCTCTGAATTTGTTATTAAAATATCTATCTAGCGGCATCATTGGTTTATTTTCGAATTTTTGGTCAATATTTTGTAATTTTTTATGACCCCCGACTTGTCAAAATTTGCAAAAAATAGGTTTGCAGAAAATTGACCAGATCCCAGCACTGCTTAGCCCATAACTTTTGAAATTTTTACCCGATTTAAAAGTGGAACACCTCTCTGAATTTGTTATTAAAATATCTATCTAGCTGCATTATTGGTTTATTTTCGAATTTTAGGTTAATATTTTGTAATTTTTTATGACCTCCGACCTGTCAAAATTAAAAAAAAAATGGGTTTGCAGAAAAGTGACCAGATCCCAGCACTGCTTAGCCCATAACTTTTGAAATTTTTACCCGATTTAAAAGTGGAATACCTCTCTGAATTTGTTATTAAAATATATATCTAGCTGCATTATTGGTTTATTTTCGAATTTTAGGTTAATATTTTGTAATTTTTTATGACCTCCGACCTGTCAAAATTTGCAAAAAATGGGTTTGCAGAAAAGTGACCAGATCCCAGCACTGCTTAGCCCATAACTTTTGAAATTTTTACCCGATTTAAAAGTGGAATACCTCTCTGAATTTGTTATTAAAATATCTATCTAGCTGCATCATTGGTTTATTTTCGAATTTTTTGTCAATATTTTGTAATTTTTTATGACCCCCGACCTGTCAAAATTTGCAAAAAATGGGTTTGCAGAAAAGTGACCAGATCCCAGCACTGCTTAGCCCAAACTTTTGAAATTTTTACCCGATTTAAAAGTGGAATACCTCTCTGAATTTGTTATTAGAATATCTATCTAGCTGCATTATTGGTTTATTTTCGAATTTTTGGTCAATATTTTGTAATTTTTTATGACCCCCGACCTGTCAAAATTTGCAAAAAATGGGTTTGCAGAAAAGTGACCAGATCCCAGCACTGCTTAGCCCATAACTTTTGAAATGTTTACCCGATTTAAAAGTGGAATACCTCTCTGAATTTGTTATTAAAATATCTATCTAGCTGCATTATTGGTTTATTTTCGAATTTTTGGTCAATATTTTGTAATTTTTTATGACCCCCGACCTGTGAAAATTTGCAAGAAATGGGTTTGCAGAAAAGTGACCAGGTTCCAGCACTGCTTAGCCCATAACTTTTGAAATTTTTACCCGATTTAAAAGTGGAACACCTCTCTGAATTTGTTATTAAAATATCTATCTAGCTGCATCATTGGTTTATTTTCGAATTTTTGGTCAATATTTTGTAATTTTTTATGACCTCCGACTTGCCAAAATTTGCAAAAAATGGGTTTGCAGAAAATTGACCAGATCCCAGCACTGCTTAGCCCATAACTTTTGAAATGTTTACCCGATTTAAAAGTGGAATACCTCTCTGAATTTGTTATTAAAATATCTATCTAGCTGCATTATTGGTTTATTTTCGAATTTTTGGTCAATATTTTGTAATTTTTTATGACCCCCGACCTGTCAAAATTTGCAAAAAATGGGTTTGCAGAAAAGTGACCAGATCCCAGCACTGCTTAGCCCAAACTTTTGAAATTTTTACCCGATTTAAAAGTGGAATACCTCTCTGAATTTGTTATTAAAATATCTATCTAGCTGCATTATTGGTTTATTTTCGAATTTTTGGTTAATATTTTGTAATTTTTTATGACCTCCGACCTGTCAAAATTTAAAAAAAAATGGGTTTGCAGAAAAGTGACCAGATCCCAGCACTGCTTAGCCCATAACTTTTGAAATTTTTACCCGATTTAAAAGTGGAACACCTCTCTGAATTTGTTATTAAAATATCTATCTAGCTGCATTATTGGTTTATTTTCGAATTTTTGGTTGATATTTTGTAATTTTTTATGACCCCCGACCTGTGAAAATTTGCAAGAAATGGGTTTGCAGAAAAGTGACCAGATCCCAGCACTGCTTAGCCCAAACTTTTGAAATTTTTACCCGATTTAAAAGTGGAATACCTCTCTGAATTTGTTATTAGAATATCTATCTAGCTGCATTATTGGTTTTTTTTCGAATTTTTGGTCAATATTTTGTAATTTTTTATGACCCCCGACCTGTCAAAATTTGCAAAAAATGGGTTTGCAGAAAATTGACCAGATCCCAGCACTGCTTAGCCCATAACTTTTGAAATTTTTACCCGATTTAAAAGTGGAATACCACTCTGAATTTGTTATTAAAATATCTATCTAGAGTGCATTATTGGTTTATTTTCGATTTTTTGGTTGATAATTTGTAATTTTTTATGACCCCCGACCTGTCAAAATTTGCAAAAAATGGGTTTGCAGAAAAGTGACCAGATCCCAGCACTGCTTTGCCCAAACTTTTGAAATTTTTACCCGATTTAAAAGTGGAATACCTCTCTGAATTTGTTATTAGAATATCTATCTAGCTGCATTATTGGTTTATTTTCGAATTTTTGGTCAATATTTTGTAATTTTTTATGACCCCCGACCTGTCAAAATTTGCAAAAAATGGGTTTGCAGAAAAGTGACCAGATCCCAGCACTGCTTAGCCCAAACTTTTGAAATTTTTACCCGATTTAAAAGTGGAATACCTCTCTGAATTTGTTATTAAAATATCTATCTAGCTGCATTATTGGTTTATTTTCGAATTTTTGGTCAATATTTTGTAATTTTTTATGACCCCCGACCTGTCAAAATTTGCAAAAATGGGTTTGCAGAAAAGTGACCAGATCCCAGCACTGCTTAGCCCATAACTTTTGAAATTTTTACCCGATTTAAAAGTGGAATACCTCTCTGAATTTGTTATTAGAATATCTATCTAGCTGCATTATTGGTTTATTTTCGAATTTTTGGTCAATATTTTGTAATTTTTTATGACCCCCGACCTGTCAAAATTTAAAAAAATGGGTTTGCAGAAAAGTGACCAGATCCCAGCACTGCTTAGCCCATAACTTTTGAAATTTTTACCCGATTTAAAAGTGGAACACCTCTCTGAATTTGTTATTAAAATATCTATCTAGCTGCATTATTGGTTTATTTTCGAATTTTTGGTTGATATTTTGTAATTTTTTATGACCCCCGACCTGTGAAAATTTGCAAGAAATGGGTTTGCAGAAAAGTGACCAGATCCCAGCACTGCTTAGCCCAAACTTTTGAAATTTTTACCCGATTTAAAAGTGGAATACCTCTCTGAATTTGTTATTAGAATATCTATCTAGCTGCATTATTGGTTTTTTTTCGAATTTTTGGTCAATATTTTGTAATTTTTTATGACCCCCGACCTGTCAAAATTTGCAAAAAATGGGTTTGCAGAAAATTGACCAGATCCCAGCACTGCTTAGCCCATAACTTTTGAAATTTTTACCCGATTTAAAAGTGGAATACCACTCTGAATTTGTTATTAAAATATCTATCTAGAGTGCATTATTGGTTTATTTTCGATTTTTTGGTTGATAATTTGTAATTTTTTATGACCCCCGACCTGTCAAAATTTGCAAAAAATGGGTTTGCAGAAAAGTGACCAGATCCCAGCACTGCTTTGCCCAAACTTTTGAAATTTTTACCCGATTTAAAAGTGGAATACCTCTCTGAATTTGTTATTAGAATATCTATCTAGCTGCATTATTGGTTTATTTTCGAATTTTTGGTCAATATTTTGTAATTTTTTATGACCCCCGACCTGTCAAAATTTGCAAAAAATGGGTTTGCAGAAAAGTGACCAGATCCCAGCACTGCTTAGCCCATAACTTTTGAAATTTTTACCCGATTTTAAAGTGGAATACCTCTCTGAATTTGTTATTAAAATATCTATCTAGCTGCATTATTGGTTTATTTTCGAATTTTTGGTCAATATTTTGTAATTTTTTATGACCCCCGACCTGTCAAAATTTGCAAAAAATGGGTTTGCAGAAAATTGACCAGATCCCAGCACTGCTTAGCCCATAACTTTTGAAATTTTTACCCGATTTAAAAGTGGAATACCACTCTGAATTTGTTATTAAAATATCTATCTAGCTGCATTATTGGTTTATTTTCGAATTTTTGGTTATTATTTTGTAATTTTTTATGACCCCCGACCTGTCAAAATTTGCAAAAAATGGGTTTGCAGAAAAGTGACCAGATCCCAGCACTGCTTAGCCCAAACTTTTGAAATTTTTACCCGATTTAAAAGTGGAATACCTCTCTGAATTTGTTATTAAAATATCTATCTAGCTGCATTATTGGTTTATTTTCGAATTTTTGGTCAATATTTTGTAATTTTTTATGACCCCCGACCTGTCAAAATTTGCAAAAAATGGGTTTGCAGAAAAGTGACCAGATCCCAGCACTGCTTAGCCCATAACTTTTGAAATTTTTACCCGATTTAAAAGTGGAATACCTCTCTGAATTTGTTATTAGAATATCTATCTAGCTGCATTATTGGTTTATTTTCGAATTTTTGGTCAATATTTTGTAATTTTTTATGACCCCCGACCTGTCAAAATTTGCAAAAAATGGGTTTGCAGAAAATTGACCAGATCCCAGCACTGCTTAGCCCATAACTTTTGAAATTTTTACCCGATTTAAAAGTGGAATACCACTCTGAATTTGTTATTAAAATATCTATCTAGCTGCATTATTGGTTTATTTTCGAATTTTTGGTCAATATTTTGTAATTTTTATGACCCCCGACCTGTCAAAATTTGCAAAAAATGGGTTTGCAGAAAAGTGACCAGATCCCAGCACTGCTTAGCCCAAACTTTTGAAATTTTTACCCGATTTAAAAGTGGAATACCACTCTGAATTTGTTATTAAAATATCTATCTAGCTGCATTATTGGTTTTATTTTCGAATTTTTTGGTCAATATTTTGTAATTTTTTATGACCCCCGACCTGTCAAAATTTGCAAAAAATGGGTTTGCAGAAAAGTGACCAGATCCCAGCACTGCTTAGCCCAAACTTTTGAAATTTTTACCCGATTTAAAAGTGGAATACCTCTCTGAATTTGTTATTAGAATATCTATCTAGCTGCATTATTGGTTTATTTTCGAATTTTTGGTCAATATTTTGTAATTTTTTATGACCCCCGACCTGTCAAAATTTGCAAAAAATGGGTTTGCAGAAAATTGACCAGATCCCAGCACTGCTTAGCCCATAACTTTTGAAATTTTTACCCGATTTAAAAGTGGAATACCACTCTGAATTTGTTATTAAAATATCTATCTAGCTGCATTATTGGTTTATTTTCGAATTTTTGGTCAATATTTTGTAATTTTTTATGACCCCCGACCTGTCAAAATTTGCAAAAAATGGGTTTGCAGAAAAGTGACCAGATCCCAGCACTGCTTAGCCCAAACTTTTGAAATTTTTACCCGATTTAAAAGTGGAATACCTCTCTGAATTTGTTATTAAAATATCTATCTAGCTGCATTATTGGTTTATTTTCGAATTTTTGGTCAATATTTTGTAATTTTTTATGACCCCCGACCTGTCAAAATTTGCAAAAAATGGGTTTGCAGAAAATTGACCAGATCCCAGCACTGCTTAGCCCATAACTTTTGAAATTTTTACCCGATTTAAAAGTGGAATACCACTCTGAATTTGTTATTAAAATATCTATCTAGAGTGCATTATTGGTTTATTTTCGATTTTTTGGTTGATAATTTGTAATTTTTTATGACCCCCGACCTGTCAAAATTTGCAAAAAATGGGTTTGCAGAAAAGTGACCAGATCCCAGCACTGCTTTGCCCAAACTTTTGAAATTTTTACCCGATTTAAAAGTGGAATACCTCTCTGAATTTGTTATTAGAATATCTATCTAGCTGCATTATTGGTTTATTTTCGAATTTTTGGTCAATATTTTGTAATTTTTAATGACCCCCGACCTGTCAAAATTTGCAAAAAATGGGTTTGCAGAAAAGTGACCAGATCCCAGCACTGCTTAGCCCATAACTTTTGAAATTTTTACCCGATTTTAAAGTGGAATACCTCTCTGAATTTGTTATTAAAATATCTATCTAGCTGCATTATTGGTTTATTTTCGAATTTTTGGTCAATATTTTGTAATTTTTTATGACCCCCGACCTGTCAAAATTTGCAAAAAATGGGTTTGCAGAAAAGTGACCAGATCCCAGCACTGCTTAGCCCATAACTTTTGAAATTTTTACCCGATTTAAAAGTGGAATACCACTCTGAATTTGTTATTAAAATATCTATCTAGCTGCATTATTGGTTTATTTTCGAATTTTTGGTTATTATTTTGTAATTTTTTATGACCCCCGACCTGTCAAAATTTGCAAAAAATGGGTTTGCAGAAAAGTGACCAGATCCCAGCACTGCTTAGCCCAAACTTTTGAAATTTTTACCCGATTTAAAAGTGGAATACCTCTCTGAATTTGTTATTAAAATATCTATCTAGCTGCATTATTGGTTTATTTTCGAATTTTTGGTCAATATTTTGTAATTTTTTATGACCCCCGACCTGTCAAAATTTGCAAAAAATGGGTTTGCAGAAAAGTGACCAGATCCCAGCACTGCTTAGCCCATAACTTTTGAAATTTTTACCCGATTTAAAAGTGGAATACCTCTCTGAATTTGTTATTAGAATATCTATCTAGCTGCATTATTGGTTTATTTTCGAATTTTTGGTCAATATTTTGTAATTTTTTATGACCCCCGACCTGTCAAAATTTGCAAAAAATGGGTTTGCAGAAAATTGACCAGATCCCAGCACTGCTTAGCCCAAACTTTTGAAATTTTTACCCGATTTAAAAGTGGAATACCACTCTGAATTTGTTATTAAAATATCTATCTAGCTGCATTATTGGTTTATTTTCGAATTTTTGGTCAATATTTTGTAATTTTTATGACCCCCGACCTGTCAAAATTTGCAAAAAATGGGTTTGCAGAAAAGTGACCAGATCCCAGCACTGCTTAGCCCAAACTTTTGAAATTTTTACCCGATTTAAAAGTGGAATACCACTCTGAATTTGTTATTAAAATATCTATCTAGCTGCATTATTGGTTTATTTTCGAATTTTTGGTCAATATTTTGTAATTTTTTATGACCCCCGACCTGTCAAAATTTGCAAAAAATGGGTTTGCAGAAAAGTGACCAGATCCCAGCACTGCTTAGCCCAAACTTTTGAAATTTTTACCCGATTTAAAAGTGGAATACCTCTCTGAATTTGTTATTAGAATATCTATCTAGCTGCATTATTGGTTTATTTTTCGAATTTTTGGTCAATATTTTGTAATTTTTTATGACCCCCGACCTGTCAAAATTTGCAAAAAATGGGTTTGCAGAAAATTGACCAGATCCCAGCACTGCTTAGCCCATAACTTTTGAAATTTTTACCCGATTTAAAAGTGGAATACCACTCTGAATTTGTTATTAAAATATCTATCTAGCTGCATTATTGGTTTATTTTCGAATTTTTGGTCAATATTTTGTAATTTTTTATGACCCCCGACCTGTCAAAATTTGCAAAAAATGGGTTTGCAGAAAAGTGACCAGATCCCAGCACTGCTTAGCCCAAACTTTTGAAATTTTTACCCGATTTAAAAGTGGAATACCTCTCTGAATTTGTTATTAGAATATCTATCTAGCTGCATTATTGGTTTATTTTCGAATTTTAGGTTAATATTTTGTAATTTTTTATGACCCCCGACCTGTGAAAATTTGCAAGAAATGGGTTTGCAGAAAAGTGACCAGGTTCCAGCACTGCTTAGCCCATAACTTTTGAAATTTTTACCCGATTTAAAAGTGGAACACCTCTCTGAATTTGTTATTAAAATATCTATCTAGCTGCATTATTGGTTTATTTTCGAATTTTTGGTCAATATTTTGTAATTTTTTATGACCCCCGACTTGTCAAAATTTGCAAAAAATGGGTTTGCAGAAAATTGACCAGATCCCAGCACTGCTTAGCCCATAACTTTTGAAATTTTTACCCGATTTAAAAGTGGAATACCACTCTGAATTTGTTATTAAAATATCTATCTAGCTGCATTATTGGTTTATTTTCGAATTTTTGGTCAATATTTTGTAATTTTTTATGACCCCCGACCTGTCAAAATTTGCAAAAAATGGGTTTCCAGAAAAGTGACCAGATCCCAGCACTGCTTAGCCCAAACTTTTGAAATTTTTACCCGATTTAAAAGTGGAATACCTCTCTGAGTTTGTTATTAAAATATCTATCTACCTGCATTATTGGTTTATTTTCGAATTTTTGGTCAATATTTTGTAATTTTTATGACCCCCGACCTGTCAAAATTTGCAAAAAATGGGTTTGCAGAAAAGTGACCAGATCCCAGCACTGCTTAGCCCATAACTTTTGAAATTTTTACCCGATTTAAAAGTGGAACACCTCTCTGAATTTGTTATTAAAATATCTATCTAGCTGCATTATTGGTTTATTTTCGAATTTTTGGTCAATATTTTGTAATTTTTTATGACCCCCGACTTGTCAAAATTTGCAAAAATGGGTTTGCAGAAAATTGACCAGATCCCAGCACTGCTTAGCCCATAACTTTTGAAATTTTTACCCGATTTAAAAGTGGAATACCACTCTGAATTTGTTATTAAAATATCTATCTAGCTGCATTATTGGTTTATTTTCGAATTTTTGGTCAATATTTTGTAATTTTTTATGACCCCCGACCTGTCAAAATTTGCAAAAAATGGGTTTCCAGAAAAGTGACCAGATCCCAGCACTGCTTAGCCCAAACTTTTGAAATTTTTACCCGATTTAAAAGTGGAATACCTCTCTGAATTTGTTATTAAAATATCTATCTAGCTGCATTATTGGTTTATTTTCGAATTTTTGGTCAATATTTTGTAATTTTTTATGACCCCCGACCTGTCAAAATTTGCAAAAAATGGGTTTCCAGAAAAGTGACCAGATCCCAGCACTGCTTAGCCCAAACTTTTGAAATTTTTACCCGATTTAAAAGTGGAATACCTCTCTGAATTTGTTATTAAAATATCTATCTAGCTGCATTATTGGTTTATTTTCGAATTTTTGGTCAATATTTTGTAATTTTTATGACCCTCGACCTGTCAAAATTTGCAAAAAATGGGTTTGCAGAAAAGTGACCAGATCCCAGCACTGCTTAGCCCATAACTTTTGAAATTTTTACCCGATTTAAAAGTGGAATACCTCTCTGAATTTGTTATTAAAATATCTATCTAGCTGCATTATTGGTTTATTTTCGAATTTTAGGTTAATATTTTGTAATTTTTTATGACGTCCGACCTGTCAAAATTTAAAAAAAAATGGGTTTGCAGAAAAGTGACCAGATCCCAGCACTGCTTAGCCCATAACTTTTGAAATTTTTACCCGATTTAAAAGTGGAATACCTCTCTGAATTTGTTATTGAAATATCTATCTAGCTGCATTATTGGTTTATTTTCGAATTTAAGGTTAATATTTTGTAATTTTTTATGACCTCCGACCTGTCAAAATTTAAAAAAAATGGGTTTGCAGAAAAGTGACCAGATCCCAGCACTGCTTAGCCCATAACTTTTGAAATTTTTACCCGATTTAAAAGTGGAACACCTCTCTGAATTTGTTATTCAAATATCTATCTAGCTGCATTATTGGTTTATTTTCGAATTTTTGGTTGATATTTTGTAATTTTTTATGACCCCCGACCTGTGAAAATTTGCAAGAAATGGGTTTGCAGAAAAGTGACCAGATCCCAGCACTGCTTAGCCCATAACTTTTGAAATTTTTACCCGATTTAAAAGTGGAATACCTCTCTGAATTTGTTATTAAAATAACTATCTAGCTGCATCATTGGTTTATTTTCGAATTTTTTGTCAATATTTTGTAATTTTTTATGACCCCCGACCTGTCAAAATTTGCAAAAAATGGGTTTGCAGAAAAGTGACCAGATCCCAGCACTGCTTAGCCCAAACTTTTGAAATTTTTACCCGATTTAAAAGTGGAATACCACTCTGAATTTGTTATTAGAATATCTATCTAGCTGCATTATTGGTTTATTTTCGAATTTTTGGTCAATATTTTGTAATTTTTTATGACCCCCGACCTGTCAAAATTTGCAAAAAATGGGTTTGCAGAAAAGTGACCAGATCCCAGCACTGCTTAGCCCATAACTTTTGAAATGTTTACCCGTTTTAAAAGTGGAATACCACTCTGAATTTGTTATTAAAATATCTATCTAGCTGCATTATTGGTTTATTTTCGAATTTTTGGTCAATATTTTGTAATTTTTTATGACCCCCGACTTGTCAAAATTTGCAAAAAATGGGTTTGCAGAAAATTGACCAGATCCCAGCACTGCTTAGCCCATAACTTTTGAAATTTTTACCCGATTTAAAAGTGGAATACCACTCTGAATTTGTTATTAAAATATCTATCTAGCTGCATTATTGGTTTATTTTCAAATTTTTGGTCAATATTTTGTAATTTTTTATGACCCCGACCTGTCAAAATTTGCAAAAAATGGGTTTCCAGAAAAGTGACCAGATCCCAGCACTGCTTAGCCCAAACTTTTGAAATTTTTACCCGATTTAAAAGTGGAATACCTCTCTGAATTTGTTATTAAAATATCTATCTAGCTGCATTATTGGTTTATTTTCGAATTTTTGGTCAATATTTTGTAATTTTTATGACCCCCGACCTGTCAAAATTTGCAAAAAATGGGTTTGCAGAAAAGTGACCAGATCCCAGCACTACTTAGCCCATAACTTTTGAAATTTTTACCCGATTTAAAAGTGGAACACCTCTCTGAATTTGTTATTAAAATATCTATCTAGCTGCATCATTGGTTTATTTTCGAATTTTTGGTCAATATTTTGTAATTTTTTATGACCCCCGACTTGTCAAAATTTGCAAAAAATGGGTTTGCAGAAAATTGACCAGATCCCAGCACTGCTTAGCCCATAACTTTTGAAATTTTTACCCGATTTAAAAGTGGAATACCACTCTGAATTTGTTATTAAAATATCTATCTAGCTGCATTATTGGTTTATTTTCGAATTTTTGGTCAATATTTTGTAATTTTTTATGACCCCCGACCTGTCAAAATTTGCAAAAAATGGGTTTCCAGAAAAGTGACCAGATCCCAGCACTGCTTAGCCCAAACTTTTGAAATTTTTACCCGATTTAAAAGTGGAATACCTCTCTGAATTTGTTATTAAAATATCTATCTAGCTGCATTATTGGTTTATTTTCGAATTTTTTGGTCAATATTTTGTAATTTTTATGACCCCCGACCTATCAAAATTTGCAAAAATGGGTTTGCAGAAAAGTGACCAGATCCCAGCACTGCTTAGCCCATAACTTTTGAAATTTTTACCCGATTTAAAAGTGGAATACCTCTCTGAATTTGTTATTAAAATATCTTTCTAGCTGCATTATTGGTTTATTTTCGAATTTTAGGTTAATATTTTGTAATTTTTTATGACGTCCGACCTGTCAAAATTTAAAAAAAAATGGGTTTGCAGAAAAGTGACCAGATCCCAGCACTGCTTAGCCCATAACTTTTGAAATTTTTACCCGATTTAAAAGTGGAATACCTCTCTGAATTTGTTATTGAAATATCTATCTAGCTGCATTATTGGTTTATTTTCGAATTTAAGGTTAATATTTTGTAATTTTTTATGACCTCCGACCAGTCAAAATTTAAAAAAAATGGGTTTGCAGAAAAGTGACCAGATCCCAGCACTGCTTAGCCCATAACTTTTGAAATTTTTACCCGATTTAAAAGTGGAACACCTCTCTGAATTTGTTATTAAAATATCTATCTAGCTGCATTATTGGTTTATTTTCGAATTTTTGGTTGATATTTTGTAATTTTTTATGACCCCCGACCTGTGAAAATTTGCAAGAAATGGGTTTGCAGAAAAGTGACCAGATCCCAGCACTGCTTAGCCCATAACTTTTGAAATTTTTACCCGATTTAAAAGTGGAATACCTCTCTGAATTTGTTATTAAAATATCTATCTAGCTGCATCATTGGTTTATTTTCGAATTTTTTGTCAATATTTTGCAATTTTTTATGACCCCCGACCTGTCAAAATTTGCAAAAATGGGTTTGCAGAAAAGTGACCAGATCCCAGCACTGCTTAGCCCAAACTTTTGAAATTTTTACCCGATTTAAAAGTGGAATACCTCTCTGAATTTGTTATTAGAATATCTATCTAGCTGCATAATTGGTTTATTTTCGAATTTTTGGTCAATATTTTGTAATTTTTATGACCCCCAACCTGTCAAAATTTGCAAAAATGGGTTTCCAGAAAAGTGACCAGATCCCAGCACTGCTTAGCCCAAACTTTTGAAATTTTTACCCGATTTAAAAGTGGAATACCTCTCTGAATTTGTTATTAAAATATCTATCTAGCTGCATTATTGGTTTATTTTCAAATTTTTGGTCAATATTTTGTAATTTTTTATGACCCCCGACCTGTCAAAATTTGCAAAAAATGGGTTTCCAGAAAAGTGACCAGATCCCAGCACTGCTTAGCCCAAACTTTTGAAATTTTTACCCGATTTAAAAGTGGAATACCTCTCTGAATTTGTTATTAAAATATCTATCTAGCTGCATTATTGGTTTATTTTCGAATTTTTGGTCAATATTTTGTAATTTTTATGACCCCCGACCTGTCAAAATTTGCAAAAAATGGGTTTGCAGAAAAGTGACCAGATCCCAGCACTGCTTAGCCCATAACTTTTGAAATTTTTACCCGATTTAAAAGTGGAACACCTCTCTGAATTTGTTATTAAAATATCTATCTAGCTGCATCATTGGTTTATTTTCGAATTTTTTGGTCAATATTTTGTCATTTTTTATGACCCCGACTTGTCAAAATTTGCAAAAAATGGGTTTGCAGAAAATTGACCAGATCCCAGCACTGCTTAGCCCATAACTTTTGAAATTTTTACCCGATTTAAAAAGTGGAATACCACTCTGAATTTGTTATTAAAATATCTATCTAGCTGCATTATTGGTTTATTTTCGAATTTTTGGTCAATATTTTGTAATTTTTTATGACCCCCGACCTGTCAAAATTTGCAAAAAATGGGTTTCCAGAAAAGTGACCAGATCCCAGCACTGCTTAGCCCAAACTTTAGAAATTTTTACCCGATTTAAAAGTGGAATACCTCTCTGAATTTGTTATTAAAATATCTATCTAGCTGCATTATTGGTTTATTTTCGAATTTTTGGTCAATATTTTGTAATTTTTATGACCCCCGACCTGTCAAAATTTGCAAAAAATGGGTTTGCAGAAAAGTGACCAGATCCCAGCACTGCTTAGCCCAAACTTTTGAAATTTTTACCCGATTTAAAAGTGGAATACCTCTCTGAATTTGTTATTAAAATATCTATCTAGCTGCATTATTGGTTTATTTTCGAATTTTTGGTCAATATTTTGTAATTTTTATGACCCCCCGACCTGTCAAAATTTGCAAAAAATGGGTTTGCAGAAAAGTGACCAGATCCCAGCACTGCTTAGCCCATAACTTTTGAAATTTTTACCCGATTTAAAAGTGGAACACCTCTCTGAATTTGTTATTAAAATATCTATCTAGCTGCATTATTGGTTTTATTTTCGAATTTTAGGTTAATATTTTGTAATTTTTTATGACCCTCCGACCTGTCAAAATTAAAAAAAAAAATGGGTTTGCAGAAAAGTGACCAGATCCCAGCACTGCTTAGCCCATAACTTTTGAAATTTTTACCCGATTTAAAAGTGGAACACCTCTCTGAATTTGTTATTAAAATATCTATCTAGCTGCATCATTGGTTTATTTTCGAATTTTTGGTCAATATTTTGTCATTTTTTATGACCCCCGACTTGTCAAAATTTGCAAAAAATGGGTTTGCAGAAAATTGACCAGATCCCAGCACTGCTTAGCCCATAACTTTTGAAATTTTTACCCGATTTAAAAGTGGAATACCACTCTGAATTTGTTATTAAAATATCTATCTAGCTGCATTATTGGTTTATTTTCGAATTTTTGGTCAATATTTTGTAATTTTTTATGACCCCCGACCTGTCAAAATTTGCAAAAAATGGGTTTCAGAAAAGTGACCAGATCCCAGCACTGCTTAGCCCAAACTTTAGAAATTTTTACCCGATTTAAAAGTGGGAATACCTCTCTGAATTTGTTATTAAAATATCTATCTAGCTGCATTATTGGTTTATTTTCGAATTTTTGGTCAATATTTTGTAATTTTTATGACCCCCGACCTGTCAAAATTTGCAAAAAATGGGTTTGCAGAAAAGTGACCAGATCCCAGCACTGCTTAGCCCAAACTTTTGAAATTTTTACCCGATTTAAAAGTGGAATACCTCTCTGAATTTGTTATTAAAATATCTATCTAGCTGCATTATTGGTTTATTTTCGAATTTTTGGTCAATATTTTGTAATTTTTTATGACCCCCGACCTGTCAAAATTTGCAAAAAATGGGTTTGCAGAAAAGTGACCAGATCCCAGCACTGCTTAGCCCATAACTTTTGAAATTTTTTACCCGATTTAAAAAGTGGAACACTCTCTCTGAATTTGTTATTAAAATATCTATCTAGCTGCATTATTGGTTTATTTTCGAATTTTTGGTTAATATTTTGTAATTTTTTATGACCTCCGACCTGTCAAAA
>NW_025064256.1:0-12263 GCF_018152265.1 Drosophila ficusphila
ATTTTTGGTCAATGTTTCGTCATTTTTTATGACCCCTGACCTGTCAAAATTTTCAAAAAATGGGTTTGCAGAAAAGTGACCAGATCCCAGCACTGCTTAGCCCAAACTTTTGAAATTTTTACCCGATTTAAAAGTGGAATACCTCTCTGAATTTGTTGTTAAAATATCTATCTAGCTGCATTATTGGTTTATTTTCGAATTTTTGGTCAATATTTTTTAATTTTTTTATGACCCCGACCTGTCAAAATTTGCAAAAAAATGGGTTTGCAGAAAAGTGACCAGATCCCAGCACTGCTTATCCCATAACTTTTGAAATTTTTACCCGATTTAAAAGTGGAATGCCTCTCTGAATTTGTTATTAAAATATCTATCTAGCTACATCATTGGTTTATTTTCGAATTTTTGGTCAATGTTTCGTCATTTTTTATGACCCCCGACCTGTCAAAATTTGCAAAAAATGGGTTTGCAGAAAAGTGACCAGATCCCAGCACTGCTTAGCCCAAACTTTTGAAATTTTTACCCGATTTTAAAAGTGGAATACCTCTCTGAATTTGTTATTAAAATATCTATCTAGCTGCATCATTGGTTTATTTTCGAATTTTTGGTCAATATTTTGTAGTTTTTTATGACTCCTGACCTGTCAAAATTTGCAAAAAATGGGTTTGCAGAAAAGTGACAAGATCCCAGCACTGCTTAGCCCATAACTTTTGAAATTTTTACCCGATTTAAAAGTGGAATGCCTCTCTGAATTTGTTATTAAAATATCTATCTAGCTACATCATTGGTTTATTTTCGAATTTTTGGTCAATGTTTCGTCATTTTTTATGACCCCCGACCTGTCAAAATTTGCAAAAAATGGGTTTGCAGAAAAGTGACCAGATCCCAGCACTGCTTATCCCATAACTTTTGAAATTTTTACCCGATTTAAAAGTGGAATACCTCTCTGAATTTGTTATTCGAATAACTATCTAGCTGAATTATTGGTTTATTTTCGAATTTTTGGTCAATATTTTGTAATTTTTTATGACCCCCGACCTGTCAAAATTTGCAAAAAATGGGTTTGCAGAAAAGTGACCAGAACCCAGCACTGCTTAGCCCATAACTTTTGAAATTTTTACCCGATTTAAAAGTGGAATACCTCTCTGAATTTGTTATTAAAATATCTATCTAGCTGCATTATTGGTTTATTTTCGAATTTTTGGTCAATATTTTGTAATTTTTTATGACCCCCGACTTGTCAAAATTTGCAAAAAATGGGTTTGCAGAAAAGTGACCAGATCCCAGCACTGCTTATCCCAAACCTTTTGAAATTTTTACCCGATTTAAAAGTGGAATACCTCTCTGAATTTTGTTATTCGAATATCTATCTAGCTGCATTATTGGTTTATTTTCGAATTTTTGGTCAATGTTTCGTCATTTTTTATGACCCCCGACCTGTCAAAATTTGCAAAAAAATGGGTTTGCAGAAAAGTGACCAGATCCCAGCACTGCTTATCCCATAACTTTTGAAATTTTTACCCGATTTAAAAGTGGAATGCCTCTCTGAATTTGTTATTAAAATATCTATCTAGCTACATCATTGGTTTATTTTCGAATTTTTTGGTCAATGTTTCGTCATTTTTTATGACCTCGACCTGTCAAAATTTGCAAAAAATGGGTTTGCAGAAAAGTGACCAGATCCCAGCACTGCTTATCCCAAACCTTTTGAAATTTTTACCCGATTTAAAAGTGGAATACCTCTCTGAATTTTGTTATTAGAATATCTATCTAGCTGCATTATTGGTTTATTTTCGAATTTTTGGTCAATGTTTCATCATTTTTTATGACCCCCGACCTGTCAAAATTTGCAAAAAATGGGTTTGCAGAAAAGTGACCAGATCCCAGCACTGCTTAGCCCAAACTTTTGAAATTTTTTACCCGATTTAAAAGTGGAATACCTCTCTGAATTTGTTGTTAAAATATCTATCTAGCTGCATTATTGGTTTATTTTCGAATTTTTGGTCAATATTTTGTAATTTTTTATGACCCCCGACCTGTCAAAATTTGCAAAAAAATGGGTTTGCAGAAAAGTGACCAGATCCCAGCACTGCTTATCCCATAACTTTTGAAATTTTTACCCGATTTAAAAGTGGAATGCCTCTCTGAATTTGTTATTAAAATATCTATCTAGCTACATCATTGGTTTATTTTCGAATTTTTGGTCAATGTTTCGTCATTTTTTATGACCCCCGACCTGTCAAAATTTGCAAAAAATGGGTTTGCAGAAAAGTGACCAGATCCCAGCACTGCTTAGCCCAAACTTTTGAAATTTTTACCCGATTTAAAAGTGGAATACCTCTCTGAATTTGTTATTAAAATATCTATCTAGCTGCATCATTGGTTTATTTTCGAATTTTTGGTCAATATTTTGTAGTTTTTTATGACTCCCGACCTGTCAAAATTTGCAAAAAATGGGTTTGCAGAAAAGTGACCAGATCCCAGCACTGCTTATCCCATAACTTTTGAAATTTTTACCCGATTTAAAAGTGGAATGCCTCTCTGAATTTGTTATTAAAATATCTATCTAGCTACATCATTGGTTTATTTTCGAATTTTTGGTCAATGTTTCGTCATTTTTTATGACCCCCGACCTGTCAAAATTTGCAAAAAATGGGTTTGCAGAAAAGTGACCAGATCCCAGCACTGCTTAGCCCAAACTTTTGAAATTTTTACCCGATTTAAAAGTGGAATGCCTCTCTGAATTTGTTATTAAAATATCTATCTAGCTACATCATTGGTTTATTTTCGAATTTTTGGTCAATGTTTCGTCATTTTTTATGACCCCCGACCTGTCAAAATTTGCAAAAAATGGGTTTGCAGAAAAGTGACCAGATCCCAGCACTGCTTATCCCATAACTTTTGAAATTTTTACCCGATTTAAAAGTGGAATACCTCTCTGAGTTTGTTATTCGAATAACTATCTAGCTGAATTATTGGTTTATTTTCGAATTTTTGGTCAATATTTTGTAATTTTTTATGACCCCCGACCTGTCAAAATTTGCAAAAAATGGGTTTGCAGAAAAGTGACCAGAACCCAGCACTGCTTAGCCCATAACTTTTGAAATTTTTACCCGATTTAAAAGTGGAATACCTCTCTGAATTTGTTATTAAAATATCTATCTAGCTGCATTATTGGTTTATTTTCGAATTTTTGGTCAATATTTTGTAGTTTTTTATGACCCCCGACTTGTTAAAATTTGCAAAAAATGGGTTTGCAGAAAAGTGACCAGATCCCAGCACTGCTTATCCCAAACCTTTTGAAATTTTTTACCCGATTTAAAAGTGGAATACCTCTCTGAATTTTGTTATTAGAATATCTATCTAGCTGCATTATTGGTTTATTTTCGAATTTTTGGTCAATGTTTTGTAATTTTTTATGACCCCCGACCTGTCAAAATTTGCAAAAAATGGGTTTGCAGAAAAGTGACCAGAACCCAGCACTGCTTAGCCCATAACTTTTGAAATTTTTACCCGACTTAAAAGTGGAATACCTCTCTGAATTTGTTGTTAAAATATCTATCTAGCTGCATTATTGGTTTATTTTCGAATTTTTGGTCAATATTTTGTAATTTTTTATGACCCTGACCTGTCAAAATTTGCAAAAAATGGGTTTGCAGAAAAGTGACCAGATCCCAGCACTGCTTAGCCCAAACTTTTGAAATTTTTACCCGATTTAAAAGTGGAATACCTCTCTGAATTTGTTGTTAAAATATCTATCTAGCTGCATTATTGGTTTATTTTTGAATTTTTGGTCAATATTTTGTAATTTTTTATGACCCCCGACCTGTCAAAATTTGCAAAAAAATGGGTTTGCAGAAAAGTGACCAGATCCCATAACTACTGAAATTTTTACCCGATTTAAAAGTGGAATACCTCTCTGAATTTGTTATTCGAATATCTATCTAGCTGCATTATTGGTTTATTTTCGAATTTTTGGTCAATGTTTCGTCATTTTTTTATGACCCCCGACCTGTCAAAATTTGCAAAAAAATGGGTTTGCAGAAAAGTGACCAGATCCCAGCACTGCTTATCCGATAACTTTTGAAATTTTTACCCGATTTAAAAGTGGAATGCCTCTCTGAATTTGTTATTAAAATATCTATCTAGCTACATCATTGGTTTATTTTCGAATTTTTTGGTCAATGTTTCGTCATTTTTTATGACCCCCGACCTGTCAAAATTTGCAAAAAATGGGTTTGCAGAAAAGTGACCAGATCCCAGCACTGCTTAGCCCAAACTTTTAAAATTTTTACCCGATTTAAAAGTGGAATACCTCTCTGAATTTGTTATTCGAATATCTATCTAGCTGCATTATTGGTTTATTTTCGAATTTTTGGTCAATGTTTCGTCATTTTTTATGACCCCCGACCTGTCAAAATTTGCAAAAAAATGGGTTTGCAGAAAAGTGACCAGATCCCAGCACTGCTTATCCGATAACTTTTGAAATTTTTACCCGATTTAAAAGTGGAATGCCTCTCTGAATTTGTTATTAAAATATCTATCTAGCTACATCATTGGTTTATTTTCGAATTTTTGGTCAATGTTTCGTCATTTTTTATGACCCCCGACCTGTCAAAATTTGCAAAAAATGGGTTTGCAGAAAAGTGACCAGATCCCAGCACTGCTTATCCCATAACTTTTGAAATTTTTACCCGATTTAAAAGTGGAATACCTCTCTGAGTTTGTTATTCGAATAACTATCTAGCTGAATTATTGGTTTATTTTCGAATTTTTGGTCAATATTTTGTAATTTTTTATGACCCCCGACCTGTCAAAATTTGCAAAAAATGGGTTTGCAGAAAAGTGACCAGAACCCAGCACTGCTTAGCCCATAACTTTTGAAATTTTTACCCGATTTAAAAGTGGAATACCTCTCTGAATTTGTTATTAAAATATCTATCTAGCTGCATTATTGGTTTATTTTCGAATTTTTGGTCAATATTTTGTAGTTTTTTATGACCCCCGACTTGTTAAAATTTGCAAAAAATGGGTTTGCAGAAAAGTGACCAGATCCCAGCACTGCTTATCCCAAACCTTTTGAAATTTTTACCCGATTTAAAAGTGGAATACCTCTCTGAATTTTGTTATTAGAATATCTATCTAGCTGCATTATTGGTTTATTTTCGAATTTTTTGGTCAATGTTTTGTAATTTTTTATGACCCCCGACCTGTCAAAATTTGCAAAAAATGGGTTTGCAGAAAAGTGACCAGAACCCAGCACTGCTTAGCCCATAACTTTTGAAATTTTTACCCGACTTAAAAGTGGAATACCTCTCTGAATTTGTTGTTAAAATATCTATCTAGCTGCATTATTGGTTTATTTTTGAATTTTTGGTCAATATTTTGTAATTTTTTATGACCCCCGACCTGTCAAAATTTGCAAAAAAATGGGTTTGCAGAAAAGTGACCAGATCCCATAACTACTGAAATTTTTACCCGATTTAAAAGTGGAATACCTCTCTGAATTTGTTATTCGAATATCTATCTAGCTGCATTATTGGTTTATTTTCGAATTTTTGGTCAATGTTTCGTCATTTTTTATGACCCCCGACCTGTCAAAATTTGCAAAAAAATGGGTTTGCAGAAAAGTGACCAGATCCCAGCACTGCTTATCCGATAACTTTTGAAATTTTTACCCGATTTAAAAGTGGAATGCCTCTCTGAATTTGTTATTAAAATATCTATCTAGCTACATCATTGGTTTATTTTCGAATTTTTTGGTCAATGTTTCGTCATTTTTTATGACCCCCGACCTGTCAAAATTTGCAAAAAATGGGTTTGCAGAAAAGTGACCAGATCCCAGCACTGCTTAGCCCAAACTTTTAAAATTTTTACCCGATTTAAAAGTGGAATACCTCTCTGAATTTGTTATTCGAATATCTATCTAGCTGCATTATTGGTTTATTTTCGAATTTTTGGTCAATATTTTGTAATTTTTTATGACCCCCGACCTGTCAAAATTTGCAAAAATGGGTTTGCAGAAAAGTGACCAGAACCCAGCACTGCTTAGCCCATAACTTTTGAAATTTTTACCCGATTTAAAAGTGGAATACCTCTCTGAATTTGTTATTAAAATATCTATCTAGCTGCATTATTGGTTTATTTTCGAATTTTTGGTCAATATTTTGTAGTTTTTTATGACCCCCGACTTGTTAAAATTTGCAAAAAATGGGTTTGCAGAAAAGTGACCAGATCCCAGCACTGCTTATCCCAAACCTTTTGAAATTTTTACCCGATTTAAAAGTGGAATACCTCTCTGAATTTGTTGTTAAAATATCTATCTAGCTGCATTATTGGTTTATTTTCGAATTTTTGGTCAATATTTTTTAATTTTTTATGACCCCCAACCTGTCAAAATTTGCAAAAAAATGGGTTTGCAGAAAAGTGACCAGAACACAGCACTGCTTAGTCCATAACTTTTGAAATTTTTACCCGATTTAAAAGTGGAATGCCTCTCTGAATTTGTTATTAAAATATCTATCTAGCTACATCATTGGTTTATTTTCGAATTTTTGGTCAATGTTTCGTCATTTTTTATGACCCCCGACCTGTAAAAATTTGCAAAAAATGGGTTTGCAGAAAAGTGACCAGATCCCAGCACTGCTTAGCCCAAACTTTTGAAATTTTTACCCGATTTAAAAGTGGAATACCTCTCTGAATTTGTTGTTAAAATATCTATCTAGCTGCATTATTGGTTTATTTTTCGAATTTTTGGTTAATATTTTGTAGTTTTTTATGACCCCCGACCTGTCAAAATTTGCAAAAAATGGGTTTGCAGAAAAGTGACAAGATCCCAGCACTGCTTAGCCCAAACTTTTGAAATTTTTACCCGATTTAAAAGTGGAATACCTCTCTGAATTTGTTGTTAAAATATCTATCTAGCTGCATTATTGGTTTGTTTTCGAATTTTTGGTCAATATTTTGTAATTTTTTTATGACCCCCAACCTGTCAAAATTTGCAAAAAATGGGTTTGCAGAAAAGTGACAAGATCCCAGCACTGCTTAGCCCAAACTTTTGAAATTTTTACCCGATTTAAAAGTGGAATACCTCTCTGAATTTGTTGTTAAAATATCTATCTAGCTGCATTATTGGTTTATTTTCGAATTTTTGGTCAATATTTTGTAATTTTTTATGACCCCCAACCTGTCAAAATTTGCAAAAAAATGGGTTTGCAGAAAAGTGACCAGATCCCAGCACTGCTTATCCCATAACTTTTGAAATTTTTACCCGATTTAAAAGTGGAATGCCTCTCTGAATTTGTTATTAAAATATCTATCTAGCTACATCATTGGTTTATTTTCGAATTTTTGGTCAATGTTTCGTCATTTTTTATGACCCCCGACCTGTCAAAATTTGCAAAAAATGGGTTTGCAGAAAAGTGACCAGATCCCAGCACTGCTTAGCCCAAACTTTTGAAATTTTTACCCGATTTAAAAGTGGAATACCTCTCTGAATTTGTTGTTAAAATATCTATCTAGCTGCATTATTGGTTTATTTTCGAATTTTTGGTTAATATTTTGTAGTTTTTTATGACCCCCGACCTGTCAAAATTTGCAAAAAATGGGTTTGCAGAAAAGTGACAAGATCCCAGCACTGCTTAGCCCAAACTTTTGAAATTTTTACCCGATTTAAAAGTGGAATACCTCTCTGAATTTGTTGTTAAAATATCTATCTAGCTGCATTATTGGTTTATTTTCGAATTTTTGGTCAATATTTTGTAATTTTTTATGACCCCCAACCTGTCAAAATTTGCAAAAAATGGGTTTGCAGAAAAGTGACAAGATCCCAGCACTGCTTAGCCCAAACTTTTGAAATTTTTACCCGATTTAAAAGTGGAATACATCTCTGAATTTGTTGTTAAAATATCTATCTAGCTGCATTATTGGTTTATTTTCGAATTTTTGGTCAATATTTTGTAATTTTTTATGACCCCCAACCTGTCAAAATTTGCAAAAAATGGGTTTGCAGAAAAGTGACCAGATCCCAGCACTGCTTAGCCCAAACTTTTGAAATTTTTACCCGATTTAAAAGTGGAATGCCTCTCTGAATTTGTTATTAAAATATCTATCTAGCTACATCATTGGTTTATTTTCGAATTTTTGGTCAATGTTTCGTCATTTTTTATGACCCCCGACCTGTCAAAATTTGCAAAAAATGGGTTTGCAGAAAAGTGACCAGATCCCAGCACTGCTTAGCCCAAACTTTTGAAATTTTTACCCGATTTAAAAGTGGAATACCTCTCTGAATTTGTTATTAAAATATCTATCTAGCTGCATAATTGGTTTATTTTCGAATTTTTGGTCAATATTTTGTAGTTTTTTATGACTCCCGACCTGTCAAAATTTGCAAAAAATGGGTTTGCAGAAAAGTGACAAGATCCCAGCACTGCTTAGCCCAAACTTTTGAAATTTTTACCCGATTTAAAAGTGGAATACCTCTCTGAATTTGTTGTTAACATATCTATCTATCTGCATTATTGGTTTATTTTCGAATTTTTGGTCAATATTTTGTAATTTTTTATGACCCCCGACCTGTCAAAATTTGCAAATAAAATGGGTTTACAGAAAAGTGACCAGATCCCAGCACTGCTTAGCCCATAACATGTGAAATTTTTACCCGATTTAAAAGTGGAATACCTCTCTGAATTTGTTATTCGAATATCTATCTAGCTGCATTATTTATTTATTTTTGAATTTTTGGTCAATATTTTTTAATTTTTTATGACCCCCGACCTGTCAAAATTTTCAAAAAATGGGTTTGCAAAAAAGTGACCAGAACCCAGCACTGCTTAGCCCATAACTTTTGAAATTTTTACCCGATTTAAAAGTGGAATACCTCTCTGAATTTGTTATTAAAATATCTATCTAGCTGCATTATTGGTTTATTTTCGAATTTTTGGTCAATATTTTGTAATTTTTTATGACCCCCGACCTGTCAAAATTTGCAAAAAATGGGTTTGCAGAAAAGTGACCAGATCCCAGCACTGCTTAGCCCATAACTTTTGAAATTTTTACCCGATTTAAAAAGTGGAATACCTCTCTGAATTTGTTGTTAAAATATCTATCTAGCTGCATTATTGGTTTATTTTCGAATTTTTTGGTCAATATTTTGTAATTTTTTATGACCCCCGACCTGTCAAAATTTGCAAAAAAAATGGGTTTGCAGAAAAGTGACCAGATCCCAGCACTGCTTATCCCATAACTTTTGAAATTTTTACCCGATTTAAAAGTGGAATGCCTCTCTGAATTTGTTATTAAAATATCTATCTAGCTGCATTATTGGTTTATTTTCGAATTTTTGGTCAATATTTTGTAATTTTTTATGACCCCCGACCTGTCAAAATTTGCAAAAAAATGGGTTTGCAGAAAAGTGACCAGATCCCAGCACTGCTTATCCCATAACTTTTGAAATTTTTACCCGATTTAAAAGTGGAATGCCTCTCTGAATTTGTTATTAAAATATCTATCTAGCTACATCATTGGTTTATTTTCGAATTTTTGGTCAATGTTTCGTCATTTTTTATGACCCCCGACCTGTCAAAATTTGCAAAAAATGGGTTTGCAGAAAAGTGACCAGATCCCAGCACTGCTTAGCCCAAACTTTTGAAATTTTTACCCGATTTAAAAGTGGAATACCTCTCTGAATTTGTTGTTAAAATATCTATCTAGCTGCATTATTGGTTTATTTTCGAATTTTTGGTTAATATTTTGTAGTTTTTTATGACCCCCGACCTGTCAAAATTTGCAAAAAATGGGTTTGCAGAAAAGTGACAAGATCCCAGCACTGCTTAGCCCAAACTTTTGAAATTTTTACCCGATTTAAAAGTGGAATACCTCTCTGAATTTGTTGTTAAAATATCTATCTAGCTGCATTATTGGTTTGTTTTCGAATTTTTGGTCAATATTTTGTAATTTTTTATGACCCCCAACCTGTCAAAATTTGCAAAAATGGGTTTGCAGAAAAGTGACAAGATCCCAGCACTGCTTAGCCCAAACTTTTGAAATTTTTACCCGATTTAAAAGTGGAATACCTCTCTGAATTTGTTGTTAAAATATCTATCTAGCTGCATTATTGGTTTATTTTCGAATTTTTGGTCAATATTTTGTAATTTTTTATGACCCCCAACCTGTCAAAATTTGCAAAAAAATGGGTTTGCAGAAAAGTGACCAGATCCCAGCACTGCTTATCCCATAACTTTTGAAATTTTTACCCGATTTAAAAGTGGAATGCCTCTCTGAATTTGTTATTAAAATATCTATCTAGCTACATCATTGGTTTATTTTCGAATTTTTTGGTCAATGTTTCGTCATTTTTTATGACCCCCGACCTGTCAAAATTTGCAAAAAATGGGTTTGCAGAAAAGTGACCAGATCCCAGCACTGCTTAGCCCAAACTTTTGAAATTTTTACCCGATTTAAAAGTGGAATACCTCTCTGAATTTGTTATTAAAATATCTATCTAGCTGCATCATTGGTTTATTTTCGAATTTTTGGTCAATATTTTGTAGTTTTTTATGACTCCCGACCTGTCAAAATTTGCAAAAAATGGGTTTGCAGAAAAGTGACAAGATCCCAGCACTGCTTAGCCCAAACTTTTGAAATTTTTACCCGATTTAAAAGTGGAATACCTCTCTGAATTTGTTGTTAACATATCTATCTATCTGCATTATTGGTTTATTTTCGAATTTTTGGTCAATATTTTGTAATTTTTTATGACCCCCGACCTGTCAAAATTTGCAAATAAAATGGGTTTACAGAAAAGTGACCAGATCCCAGCACTGCTTAGCCCATAACATGTGAAATTTTTACCCGATTTAAAAGTGGAATACCTCTCTGAATTTGTTATTCGAATATCTATCTAGCTGCATTATTTATTTATTTTTGAATTTTTGGTCAATATTTTTTAATTTTTTATGACCCCCGACCTGTCAAAATTTTCAAAAAATGGGTTTGCAAAAAAGTGACCAGAACCCAGCACTGCTTAGCCCAAACTTTTGAAATTTTTACCCGATTTAAAAGTGGAATACCTCTCTGAATTTGTTGTTAAAATATCTATCTAGCTGCATTATTGGTTTATTTTCGAATTTTTGGTCAATATTTTGTAATTTTTTATGACCCCCAACCTGTCAAAATTTGCAAAAAATGGGTTTGCAGAAAAGTGACCAGATCCCAGCACTGCTTAGCCCAAACTTTTGAAATTTTTACCCGATTTAAAAGTGGAATACCTCTCTGAATTTGTTGTTAAAATATCTATCTAGCTGCATTATTGGTTTATTTTCGAATTTTTGGTTAATATTTTGTAGTTTTTTATGACCCCCGACCTGTCAAAATTTGCAAAAAATGGGTTTGCAGAAAAGTGACAAGATCCCAGCACTGCTTAGCCCATAACTTTTGAAATTTTTACCCGATTTAAAAGTGGAATACCTCTCTGAATTTGTTGTTAAAATATCTATCTAGCTGCATTATTGGTTTGTTTTCGAATTTTTGGTCAATATTTTGTAATTTTTTATGACCCCCAACCTGTCAAAATTTGCAAAAAATGGGTTTGCAGAAAAGTGACAAGATCCCAGCACTGCTTAGCCCAAACTTTTGAAATTTTTACCCGATTTAAAAGTGGAATACCTCTCTGAATTTGTTGTTAAAATATCTATCTAGCTGCATTATTGGTTTATTTTCGAATTTTTGGTCAATATTTTGTAATTTTTTATGACCCCCAACCTGTCAAAATTTGCAAAAAAATGGGTTTGCAGAAAAGTGACCAGATCCCAGCACTGCTTATCCCATAACTTTTGAAATTTTTACCCGATTTAAAAGTGGAATGCCTCTCTGAATTTGTTATTAAAATATCTATCTAGCTACATCATTGGTTTATTTTCGAATTTTTGGTCAATGTTTCGTCATTTTTTATGACCCCCGACCTGTCAAAATTTGCAAAAAATGGGTTTGCAGAAAAGTGACCAGATCCCAGCACTGCTTAGCCCAAACTTTTGAAATTTTTACCCGATTTAAAAGTGGAATACCTCTCTGAATTTGTTATTAAAATATCTATCTAGCTGCATCATTGGTTTATTTTCGAATTTTTGGTCAATATTTTTGTAGTTTTTTATGACTCCCGACCTGTCAAAATTTGCAAAAAATGGGTTTGCAGAAAAGTGACAAGATCCCAGCACTGCTTAGCCCAAACTTTTGAAATTTTTACCCGATTTAAAAGTGGAATACCTCTC